>NC_137467.1:63876503-63938014 GCF_964235325.1 Thermobia domestica
TTCAGACTCCATGCATTCAAGTCTTGTTCCAATGTGTAGGTGTTAATTGGTGAAATTCTTCAGTCCTCTCACATATACTTGCTGAGAGCATGCGAGGTGAATTAACAACATTCCCCCAGGGACACCCCTGCCTAACGGAGTTTAATTAAAATCACGCTAGAGTCAGGGTTGCCCCTAACGGAAGTTATTAGTTATCAACATAGTGCCATCAACCCCATTGCAGACTGTAAGGGTCCATCCACACACCAGACAGGGCGTTACATCATGCAAACATCTATGGTATAGTTTAACTTTCTGCTACCGGCGTCCCCAAATAATTGGCGTAAATTTTCTTAAATTGTTCCGGAAGTATTTTGAGCGGCCAGTGAGTGTGTCCTCTTAAATGTCATTGAATGTTGATGAGTGCCTTCTTCCTCTTCAACGTGCATTCTAACCTTATATTCTAAGTTCTTACTCATTATTGTTCTTATCTTAATAATTATGGTGGACAACACCGTGTGTTTTCTCGAGATTTTCCCGTTTCTTCCCACGTCCTTCATTTCATCATTTCATTCATTACTCATCGCCACCGTCTCCATTAGCCTAACAGGCATAATCATGGGACGTAATTCAAGAAATTCAATTCATTTTCATTACCTAATAAATTTTATCGCACTAATTTATGTGGTACAACATGGTATTTAACAAAGAAAATAAAATAATTTTGTAATAATCTAGTTCCTTTCTATACAGATAAAAGCTTGTTTTGCCACAAGTTGTAAGTACAATCAAGTTATTTAAAATGTATTCTCGTTTCTAGCCGACGACAGACCCCTATTATCTCTTAATACGAATTCTATTATTAAAAGACACAGGTAGACTCTTGATTAGTTAAATAGACAAATAACACCATAAATAATTAATCATATGAACAGGGGTTTGCCTAATATCAATTGTGTGGATTCCTTTTATCTATTTACTATTTTTAAAAGAAATATAAATAAAAAAAAAAGAGAGAGAGAGAAAGTATATGCAAACATTTGCATGCAAACATTTTATACTCTTCAACTTCACTATTACTTAATCTTATATAACAAATCATTACGTAAAGTTGGAAGCCCGGAAGACTTTATCATCACAAAATTCCAACGACTCGCTATCAGCAGAACAAGGACACACATATGAATGAACAGACAAATGCATTATTATGCGGTTATGCATGCACTTTAGATTATACTACCAACGTTTTCATACTTATACATATATATATATATAAAAAAAAAAGAAAACAAGGGGTGAACAAGAATATAAAAGAGCAATACAAGAATATAGAATAAACTATTTATCCTTCCATACTATCTATCCATTCTATTAATTGTGTTGTGTTGTTATAGAAGTTATTATTAAGTATTAATGTATTAAAATTCGTTAATGGTGATTAATATTTATTGTTATGTATTAATGATTTGGATTTGTTAATTAGAGTTTATTTAGTCATTATTTAGAGCTAATAAGATTATGAATTAACATATTTTAAATTGTCTTTTCATGAGTAACTCTTGACTACGGCTTGAGAGGCGCCTCGTTCAAAATTAACGGCCAGCACTGGAAGGGGATACTTCTAAAATTGGTTAAGTCTTCAGGCATTTGGAACAGCTATTGGACGGACAAGTGAATGACTGTGATCTTTACAAGGATAGTCCACCCTTCAAAAATAGTATTCCTGGAGCACCTGCAGTATCACTAATGTATTATTCGTGGTGGTCTATATGATGTCTGGTAGGACTAAGGAGAAGACATTCGAAAATGCCTATTTACTTACCTGGTTAACGAAACTTTCCTTTTCTTGTTCTCACTTTATTACTTTCGTTTTTATACTAATTCTACAACATTTTTTTTACACTTAATCGTTCACTAAATAACTGCACTAAATTGCACTAAATACACTGTACACTGTACACCACCTACTTGTCATACCTTTTGAATTCCTAGGACTGAATATTGAAGAACAATAGTATACTTCGATACGAATCGTTTCCGGACAACGCCCGAACGGATTTCCACTAATAAATCGCAGCCACCAATCGAATAACAGAAAACATATTTTCAACCCATATTAGGTGTTATGGGTTCGCTTGCTAACATTAGTAAGAAATAAACGTTCCATCCCCACATTTTTTTTTACTAGTATATCGATATCGCACATAAACAGCTTGAAGAATATAATTTGTATAATTATGTAATACCCTATCTTGGTATAAAACTCATACTTACAGATGGAAATATTGCTGCAACTTTCTTCGTTGCATTCATACAAGTTCCTGCAATAGCATTTTAATGCGTAAGCAGGAAACCCCTATCAAGCATTGTGGTTATCCACGGCGTAGCTCATATACTTGTTATCTAATATTTCCTCTGATGTATCTCGTCTATGCATGAAATTGTATTTTTTTTTTTATTCTAAGTATCTGTTCAATTGTCGTGATGTTAGTGAAATAGCCCCCTGGAAACGTTGATTCCATGTTGATTCAAAATTATATTAAGGATACGATTTAGTTCCTGAATACAAGTACTCTGAGGTTCGATTCCCCTTCGTCACAAGATCGACAAGTTAAAATCCTCTCTCCTCGTTCCATTGCAGGAGAGACGATTGCCCTTCATACTGAGAGTTACAAACCCGATTATTGCCCCCCTGCCCCCCCCCAAAAAAGGTTATGGATATTCGCCTGTGGCCATACTCCTTAATGCCGGCAAGAAATAAATAATATGTAAATGATTCCACTTCTCTAATTGACTAAATTCGGTATATTTGATACCTCACCTACGCCAAGTAAAACCACCAAGTGTGGAGTTTTCAAATCTAACAGGTATTGGTTCAATTCTCCGAAGTCCCCGAATAATAAACGACAATCTTTTTCCTTCCTCGCTCCTTTTTAATACACTTGTAACCTCTTAAAATGCACAGAAAGAGGAGAACTCACTTTTTATATTGGGTATAAAAGGAGAGTAATCATAACTAAATAGGGTCTCATGCCATGTAGACTCAAGGCCAACTTCATTTTAAGTCTTTGTGTTTTGTCTGTTTTGTTAATTTTTCAAAATTGAAATATAAATTGCAATTCAAATCTATTGCCATAGCCCCCTTGACTCTACATGTTAAATCAATAATAATAACTCTCTCACGTCCCTCATGGACAACTCAAGTCTGTAAATTTCTTATTGCAATCTACTTATGGAAATTGACTTTTAAATTATTATATTCCTGGTTCTTCACCTTCAATTGGGGTGACTATATTGTAAATATTCATTCATTCCTGTAAGCAACTGAATAAGGTTAATTGCCTTGTAAGGCAAAACAAACTCGTTATTTTGTTATAGATTGTTAATGACATTTAAATTGCTAAAGTAATCGATCTATTAGTCATTAATCTCTAATCAATTATTAATTCTTGATCAACAACTTCATAAATCATGATATTGGTACTAACATCTATGAAAACAATGGAATAATGTTAAAATAAAATTAACTAACTGTGTTCCTGGGTAGACAATACTAATTCATCTTTAATTTATATCGTTCAACCCTAATGAGACCCTATTTCGTTTAAATTGAACTAACATACATCTCACTAAGTTATACGTATTTCACCTACATAAAACCGTATACAGACTTAACAGTTCTAACAGAACTAAGTTTGAATCTAAGATAGCGTTATAACTGTATCGTTAGGACGATAATCCTGACAGTTCCTTGTTATTACTATTTAGTCTAAATTAATAATTATCGTTACTTTTGCCCTATGCTCTCTCCATGCACAGAACAGTTCAACTACAATGTTAATGTTTATCGATTCACTGATTATTCTCAAATCAGTTGTAATGAATTTTGGAAGACATGGAACCTGTTAACTATACTGACCTTCCAGGGCATTAATAGATTATTGTACTATTCACTTTTGCTAATGACGCATGATTCAAAATATTATTGATTTTCAATATATATAGTATTTCAGTTACGTAATTTCTTGCAAGGTTACGTATTCGACCTATTATTAACTTTATTAATGTATAATGTGGTAATTTCATTCAGTAACTTATATGCATGTAGCAAGCAAGTTATAACTGTTCTTTTGTTTTATTTTTAACCTTAATGTAATAAGTCAGTGACATTCAGTCACAGTAGCATGTTCAAATTATTATCAACTCTTCATTATCTATGTAGTATTTTGCTCAGGACATTAATTACAGTTGTAGAAATTCCAAATGTTTTCAACACAATGTTCCAAAAGTTGTTAACCTTTACTCTTAATATCGTACTTCCTTAACTTAATACAGCAGCACTATGTTATAATAATGTGCCACTTCAATATGCTATGTTATGCCAATTTCTATGATTATTCACTTGATTGATGTTTTTCTACTTAAGTATCCGTCTGTTGAGGAGACGGAAAATATCATTATATTGCAAATGTTCTTTATCTTATTGTATAGAAAAGGTGAATTACGACTATGACGACATCAAACTCATCTTAGTCAACTCATATTATGTGCATGACATACAATTCGCATATTTTGTAAAATCTTCATTTAATACGAGGGTCATTCGAAAAGTATGGTTACTTCAGCCCGCTTTAGCGCTCGCTTCTTGATGATTTTCGAGGACGAAAATTATGAAGCAGTGGGAATGTGACGCCGGATTCAAAATATGGTTACATTGCTCTTTATTGAAGGAATTGAAAAAGGCTATTTTGGATTAATGTGCAATTACAGGACGGTTTTCTCCTTTAGCTTATCATGAGCTGGTAACAGAGAACGGAACTACGCAAAACCTCGAAGGTGATTGTAGTTGTTTTACTGCGCAAAAATTCATAGGATGTTTACTTATGCTTGGTTACTAACAGGATGAACAATTACGATTTTGTCAACGTGACCCCGCATTTGCGGAAATTTTGGTTAATAGTTAAGAATCTCTGGATAAGTCATAGATAGATGTGGATAATTCTGGAAATCCTGTTATTGAAATCTTCCGGCGGTAACAGTCACGCCATCCACGTGTGTGCTGGATCACACCATAATTTTGGGTGCGGTTACTTGCTAATAGCCAATCAGAATGCAAGAGCAACAAGTTTCCATATTTGTGAATCTGACGACCAGGATGTGATGACTGATGTGAGGTTTGGGAGTGGCCCTTGCAAAATAATAAAAAGGGACCTCAAGGTCTAGATTGTTGTTATTCAGGCGGCAACGACGTAGTGACTAGGAGTATAGGAACTCAGACCTTCGGGACACCAAGTTGCAGGGTGTAACAAGACTTGTATTCAAGGTATGTACATGCACAATTGCTATTTTGAGTTCAAGTAATAATATGTCAGTCAGCACTGCAAAATGATTCATCAGTCGATAGTAAAACTCTCACGACTAAGACTAAAAGTCGCATACTCGTAATTCATCTTCCATCTCCAATAACTAAAATATTTCAATACCTAGCCTGTTAATCGAACTAAATTAAGGTATCAATCTATCAAATGAACTATCAGATATTCCATTACTTTTGTTGAATCACTAAATTAAATATTGTTGTATATTACCATTTTAGTTATGTAATAAACTTACCTTTTATAAATAATGTTGTCATTCCCCTAGATTAAACCACTTTTCCCATGAAAATCATGGTGTAATTTAAGTATATTTCTTTGTGACATCCGCTACAGAATTAGCGTGAGCAGATCTCTACATTATGGTGGAATAAAACGAGCTAAATAATTAAAAGAGTCTGCACATTGTCACAACAATATAAGAAAAAAAACTAATTCGTTTTTTTATTTTCTGTGGAAAAAACGGTAAAGGGGAAAAGGCCCACACACAAAATTTGGAAAATTGACGCCCAAAAGGCAAAAACAAGTGGACGGAAGTGAATGAAACTGTGCTCAAATATTGTAGAGGTAAGATGAAGGACTGCGTGTTTCGTATTTTCCTGCAAAGAAAAAAATTTTGGGTGGACCGAGGCGTCTGGTGGCGGAAGGAGTGGACAGAAGCGAAAGAAATTGTGTGTAGATATTGGATATGTAAAATAAGACCTTTCGTGTTTCACAAGTGTATCCATCCGATTTTTCAAATTTGGAAGATCAACAGTAAGCACAAACAGTATATATAGTATTTTATAATATTTCGGGAGGCATCTTTAACGCTTACAATGTTTTTGTGATCAAATGTTTGGAGGGCTCCGTGCCCCACTCAACCATCTTTTTTTGCAGGAAAATACGAAATTCGTATTCCCTTATTTTGTGTGTAAAATATTTGTGCATAATTTGATTCACTTCGGTTCACTTCTTCTTGCCTTTCGGGCGTAAACTTTCAAAATTTTCTGTGATAGTTTTGCCCTCTGAAACCGTTTTTCCGCAGAAAATAAGAACCAGTATTCATTTATTTCTTGCGTATTGTCAACACGTAAAGTTTCCCTGCAATTCTTCATGTCCTTTACACATTTGACCTAGTGTTACTAACACTTGTCATATTTCGTGGTCAAAGGTTTGGAGGAGTCCGTGCACCACCCAACCGTTTTTCTTTATGAAAATACGAAACCCGTACCCTCATTTTACGTCTGCAATCTCTGTTCACAATTTCAATCACTTCGGTTCATTTCTTCTTGTCTTTCAGGCGTCAGCTTTAAAATTTTATCCCTGTTTATTATTAATAATTTGTATCTTGCATTTATTAATAACCACTAGCTGAAATACCCACTTTTCGCAAGGGTCAGATAAAATATCTATGTAAACATACTGAACAACGAAACGATAAAATATCGGTAATTTTCTACTACTTTTACATATCACTGTAAACACGCCCTGAGACACCCCTGTTTGAAATTTAAAAAGAACGTATCTGGTCCCCAGCTGATGGGAGTTGTATTTAGAAGTCAACGCCTCTCGAAGAATCACCATTCATCTCAGCGACCGTGAAAACTAAGGATTTGACACTAATATAGGTCATTTTGGATTATTTTACATGTTTCGGTATCCCCCGGTGACTCCGGACCACATATAATGATAGCTGATTTTGAGTAATCGCTAATGGAAATGTCACCATTGATTTCAGCGACCGTGAAAACTATGGATTTGACAAATAATATTGGTGATTTTGGATTACTTTTACGTGTCTCGGTGTCGCCCCCCATGACTTCCGGCCCTTAGCCGAATGGGGTGAATGCGCTCGGAGTTTCCCCATTGAGCTCAGCGACCACGAAAGCTATGGATTTGACACTTATATCGGTCATTTTAGATAATTGTTACATGTCTCGGTAACCTCCCCCCACATGTGACCCTGGCCCGCATACAATTTCACCTGAATTAGCAAGTCATCGCTAATGAAAGTGTCATTATTGAGCTCAGCGACCGCGAAAACTATGGATTTGATATATATCTGTCATTTTGGATTATTTTTACATCTTGGTAACCGCCCCCCTTCACACACACATGTGACCCTCGGTCCGCATACAATGGTAGATGATTTTGCAAGTCATCGCTAATAAAAGTGTCACCATTGATCTTAGCGACCGCGAAAACTATGTATTTGACACTAATATTGGTCATTTTGGATTACTTTTATATGTTTCGATATTTCAGCCCCCCTCCCCCGGTGACCACTGGCAAGGAGCCGAATAGCGTGAATTTGGAAGTTTATTGCGAGATGAATTTCATTATTGATTTCAGCGACCGCGAGAACTATGAACTCGACACTAATATCGGAAATTTTCTACTACTTTTACATGTCCCGATAAACGTCTCCCTGAGATCCCCTGGTTCGAATTTTGAGAAAAACGTTTAACTTTGATCTGGAGCGTGGATCAAGGTATTTGTGACTAAAATTTGGTAACTCTCGGTCTATTTGTCTGGTTCCCGAGCCGGTTCCGGTCAAAGCCCCCCTAAGATTCCCCTGATTCGAAATTTGAATAAATGGCTTCGTCTTGATCTGTGGCTTGGGCTAGGTACCCCTGACCAAAATTTGGTAACTCTCGGTCCACTCGTCTGGTTGCCAGGCTGCACACAGACAGACAGGCAAACAGACAGACCAACACACAAACAAACTCTTTATTTTATTTATATTAGATAAAGAATTAATATACTGAATATCAGCTCTCCAACTTGAACGGCTTGCGAGATACTAAATTTTTCGCAAAAATTCGGACCCTCTTAGAATATGTAATACAATGAAACCGATACATGTATGATAACTTCCTAGTTGAGATTGAGGCCTAAGTATATACCAAAAATCATTTAATTTGACTTTGCAATTTGGATATGATGATCATGCACATAGAGTCACATTCAATTTTTTATATAATAATTCATATATTACACATGATTCAAACATTTTTCCCAGTAGTTAGCTCCTCTACGAAATCACAGGCTGCATCTCAAATAAGTCCTATTGCTATTATTGCAATTGAAAATATCAATATCTAAAATTGCCTGATGTTCTTTTGTCAATGGAAACAAATGAAAAGAAATAGGATGCCTTGAAAGTAGACAAGTTCACCAGTGTTCAGAAGCTGTCTACAATGCACTGAGCAGAATGAGTCTGTGGGTCGTTATACGTTGTTAAGTCAGAGTGGGTTCTAGTGGGTGGGAGTTTGCAGTGGGTCACGTTCTGTTGACCCGCCGCCCCTCGGACCTCTCCCTCTCTGGACTGTACATACGGATAAAACTATCATATATATGTATTTTAACCTTCTTGACTTTACTGAACCTTCACTAATTTAAGATAATTTACAAAAATGCAAGAAAGCAATTATTAATAACATATATAAAAATATAGAAAAGTATTTTGAAGCAAAAAGTAAATGGTGTATTCGAGACTCGAACTCGAGTTGCCTACTCAATATGCAGTCACCTTACCGATTTATGCACTGCACAACGTGCAACTAATCGTTTCGAAGCTTTATTTCTAATGTGTGTGTTACGTAACACGGCTACCAGATGTCAGTAATGGTGCGATCACCGTCTTGAAGACCCATTTCGAGGTTACGAAATCACTCTTTTAACCCCCCTAAATCCGATTTTTATATACCTCTCTCTCTCTCTCTCTCTCTCTCTCTCTCTCTCTCTCTCTATATATATATATATATATATATATATATATATATATATATATATATACAACAGTAAGTAAGAGTATAGATTAAGTTATTCTTGATTTTAACATACAAAACAAATGCGTTTAATGAAAACATGGGGCCTGTTGCCGTAGATGGCTAAAGGCCGTAAATAAAATTCAAACTTCAAGTGTAACTGGGGTAACTCCCGACATTGACTGATTTAAGACGTTTGATAACAGCGCGGGTAATGGCTGGTTTATAAACGCACGGAGTTGACATAGCGTGTGTAGGTAAGTGGTTACAGCCTCTGACTGTCGTTCTAAGGGTCCGGGGTTCGAGTCTCGGCCTGGATGGAGTTAACTTTTTTCAAGGAATTAAACACTATAAATAATGTTCGCGTTTGATGCAGAAAGAGATTTATCCTATGAAGGGAGAAAAACCAGGACGGATACAGCGGGCAGGTGGAAAGACGGACACTGTTTATCCTTAAGTGTTAAAATTTAATTTATTCCCATGTCTTTTGCTCTTTCCTTTCTTTCTTG
This sequence comes from Thermobia domestica, assembly GCF_964235325.1. Lineage (NCBI taxonomy): Eukaryota > Metazoa > Arthropoda > Insecta > Zygentoma > Lepismatidae > Thermobia > Thermobia domestica. The sequence continues at coordinate 63,886,119 of NC_137467.1, forward strand.
CCTTCTTTTCTCATTTTGTTTAGCTTTCCATACTTTTTCGGTCTCTGCATGATGCGTATTATTCTTTTCGTTTCCTTTGCATTAATTCCTATCTCTTTGATCTTAAAGTGAATGGATTTTCTGCAGATTTATCTCGTGGTTGTTTCTCTAAGTGATGCTCTCAGATAGTAATACTTTTTCCTCCAAATGGAGTAATATTTTGGCATGTTATGTTTTCGGGCACGTATTTGCTGTCATGTTGGTTGTCCAACTATCAGACATCGAGTGAAACTATTCTGCTACTGGAAAAAGCTATCATTTCTTATGTATCCAACCTCCAGTTTCTACTGTCCCTGACTGTACAAGGTAAGCTTCGGTATGCGGGACAGTTATTCAGTTACTTTACATATCTTTTGAGAACATACACTTTTAGTAAACATTTCTAAATATATACACATGCTACAGTTTATTTAACACAAAAATGATGATAAACCATCTTTAATTCATTTATTTTGACCTTGTTTTGTTACATATCGAGACAATCGGATTTACATTATTCGGTAATTATACATTAAAGGAACTTGTTTAAAATAGACCAAAATTTAGTGACATTTCAACTCTAATCATTTATGAAAATATAATTTATTGGAATATAATTAAAATTATTTAATAGTTTTATTTATGTTTAAACAAACAAATAAATAATCGTAGCAATCATGCTACTATTTATATTGTCAGGGACATTGTGAAGGTATTCTGCCGTCACAACGAAGTGTTTATAACAATAGCAATAATAATTATAAATGTTGGGCACGACAGGTTGGACTTAAATTTTGCGAAATTGATAAATATTATTTACTTGAAATTATGGACAGAAATAATCAGATTAATATTGAAGTTATATTTTAGTTTCTACTTGCTTCCAGTGCGACAGAGTTGATTTATATTGCAGAGAAAGAAGAATTTGTATTTTCTCTTAACTGGTTGTTGTGTATGTATTTCTCAGTCAATAATATTGCACATTGTTTCCTTTGTTCACGCGTTAGCAATCACCTAATATAACGTTAATCTACATAACTTGGATTTTCATCAACCACATAGAGATCCATTGAACTGTAAGCCGAATAACCAAAGAGACCAAACAAAATCGACTGAATGATGTGGAGACAAGAGAGTTAAAGACTAGATTTGCTACGACAGGATATAGTCTTGCCTTCCACGATTTCGAGTTTAGAACTCCCAATCTTACCCCTGTCAAGAAGGGGTAATATCTGTTTGTTACGTAGTTGAATGTCTTACAAGGATGTGTCGAAACTGGGGAGAGTGTTCGTATTTCGATAAAGTTCATCGTCGATGAAACGCCAGTTTTTCTATATATCAGCGCTTGACTTCTATTCGAGTCTTCTGACGACCAACTATCTAGACGAGATGTGTCAAAGGGAGAACAATAACCCATCAGATGAGTCATTATTTAAGGACTGCCGAGAACGTCATGCAAGTGCCGAGAGGATTAATCCTATCCTATCCTTACTTTGTCTTACTCTTTATCGCTCCTAAACGTCACATTCTGCTTATAATTTAAATGTTCTATTTCACTTACAAAGCAACCCAGGTCTCGATTTCACAACTTTTGGTCTACCAATTTTAGTTTACAAAACTCCTGGAACAGCTCGTCAGTTCTAGTCCCCAACATTGGTAATTTGAGCTACCCGAACTGACTACTGTACTGCACTGTAACTGCGAGTTTCGGAGTAAAACGAGTTTTAAAAATGTCTATGTGTTGTGATAAGAACTGACATTTTACGCACAAATTTATATTTCAAGTTGTAAAATCTATATTATTAATTAATTATTATTATTATATTTGCTGGAAATAAAGCACATATTTTACTTTTGGTCAGGACAGTGTCAGTAATTTGATTCAAGTAGGTAATAACTCATGATGAAAACAATAAACACGATATGAAAGTTATAAATATAATAGTTTGTGCTCTGCAATATGAATTTTCTTTGATGTATGACAGTAACACATTTAAAACCTCGTTTTCATTTAATATTATTCTCTACATGAGTTTTTTCAATCTCATCTTTTAAATTGTTCCAAATCAGAACCGAACACCTCATGAGAAACTTGCTACAATTACATAATATTAAACGGTAACTCAAGTTTCTTTATAGAATAGTTAACAGTATATAATATGAGAAAAAGACACCAATAAAACTTTGTAAGTTTTGACCGGCTGACACGATTTAATACGTTAATTTGAATATGAGTAATTGAGGTAGGTGGACATCTACAATTGTATGGTATCATTATGACGTTATCTTGATGTCCACTATCTTTAATACAGGTTCACTTTTATGATAGGAAGAAGTCATGTTAAACATTGTTTTGGAATGACCCAAATTATAAGGACGCTTTTGGCCATGGCCGTACACAAGGGGGCCCTCACGTATACATCTGTTCGCATAGAATTAGTTCTACTTTAGTGGTAGTATGTGATAATAATAATAATAATAATAATAATAATAATAATAATAATAATAATAATAATAATAAGTTATATTTGTAATAATTATTATTATTTTTACTAACTCAAGGGATTCAGGCTGGAATCCCCGCCTTTCCGCCCGGGCCAGTCCGCTCTTGGCAGTCAGGACTTCATTTTGGCCGCACTCCTTCGATTCATCTAGAAGAATCCAGAGGGACCAAAGCGAATTATTGCCAGTCATGCGCATGTGGTTATTGTTATATATTATTTTTTCCAGACGACTTGTTTCTAAAGTCAGCTCCGTGGGTCAAGAGTAACCCCTGCCTCTACATCGTGAAGTCAAAGATCTTGAGATGAGTACGTGTAATTGTATGAATTTGGATGGCGACTGTCCCCGATCATTAGAAAGTGAATATGGGAGAACTATGAAATAAGCTAAATAGATTCCCGTAATTTAATTACAAAATTACAAGGCAAACGCATTTTACCTGATCCCAAACAGATAGCGACAAATATACAGGATAAGAGGAGCACACTGATGGGCCAAATTATAAAGACCTTAACTATTTATCCCTCTATGAGCAACGTCTCCTTCATTGGCTCCCTGGCGAAGTCGGAAGAACACGAGCCTATGGGTCATAAGATTGGTGGTTCGCGCTCACCGCAGGATATTTTTTTAGTGTTTCTTAGACTCAAATAAAACACTGTTCTGACCAGAGCAGAATGAAATATATTAAAAACTATACTTACAATGTGTTACAGTTTCAAGGACCTAACGTCCTCTTCATCAGACACACCGTTAGGTCCTTGAAACAGTAACACATTGTAAGTATAGTTTTTAATATATTTCATTCTGCTCTGGTCAGAACAGTGTTTTATTTGTTACTCTACTTATCGAGAGCCATGGAGTTTGTTCTTAGACTCACTTTAATGTAAACAAATCGCACATGCAAGGACGCAGATCCTGGGGGGCCGAAGGGTCCCGGGCCGCCCGTACCTCATGTAGGTCCCCCTAGTTTATTTGTGAATATACAATATTTGGCATAATTTGAGTGCATTTTGTCTTAAAATCTTCATATATATATAGTATTAGGTTGGTCTTTAATTTTTCACTTCCAAATTTATTTGGACGAAGCCCCTAAAATGGTTCCGTGTGGGACTAAATTAAGCCAGGAGAAAAATTAGATCCATTGAATAATATTAAATGGTGGCTCAAGCGACATCCGATTACAGTACATAGTATATGGGAAAAATCTGGAAGAAACTTCTGTAATTTAGAAACGCCTTAAGGGAATGCGAAGATACCATGGATAATGATTTAGAGGAAGACACACACCTAATGTTGTATATTATTGGTATGGCGGCCATCTTGAAGTCCGCCATCCTGGATTCAGATCAAAATTTTTAAATAAGAAGAGAGTAGTAGTACTCTCCCCGTATATTGAGCCAAGTCAGCAAAAAAATTGTGACGTCATAGGTCAAAGGTCAATGACCTTGGCCGGGGTCAATGACCTAGGACCACTCCCTTAGATTTTGGAAATTGCCAAATCTAAAAATTTGATGTGGTAGCCTAGGACCATGGTATGTACCTCTATCAGTATTGGGGCTCTATGTCGTTCCATTTTATGGGTAAAAAATTGCCGAAAAGTCACATTTTTGGGCGTTTTGACCAAATTTATCCTCTTTGATGAGGTTTAAATACCTTATATAGTTATATGGGCGTATACAGGAGTTCATTCTCTTTCATAAGACATGGGTATATTAATGCACGCTTTTAAAATTTTGGGAGGGGTAATTTGGCACTTCCCTAAAATTTTGGAAATTGTCCAATTTAAACAGTTGGTATCATAGTACAGAATCCTAACATATGTTATCATAAATTTGGGTGGTCCACCTCGTTCCCTTTTAGGGGTATAAAATTGTCAAAATATAAACGTTAGCAATACGTTGTACCACGTGTTTCGTTTTTTGGCCCATTTAATCCCCTTTGATGAGGTCCTATTACCTTATATGGTTATATGTTTATGTATAGGGATCCATTCTCTATCTAAACATACGTACATTGGTGCACCCCTTTAAAATTTTGGTAGTAGTACTTTGGTCCACCCCTTTAATTTTGGAAATTAATCAACTTAAGGATTCGGTATCATAACATAGGACCTTAATATGTATCATGATAAATTCGGGAAATCCACTTCGTTCCCTTTCATGGGCAAAAGAAATACAAAAATAGAAACATAAGCAATACGCTGTACCACGTGTTTGGTTTTCGGCCGAATTTCTCCCCTTTGATGAGGTCCTATTACCTTATATGGTTATATGGGTATGTATAGGGGTCAATTATCTTACATAAGACAATGATACATTGATAGAACCCTTTAAAATTTTGGGAGTTGTACCTTGGCCCACCCCTTCAATTTTGGAAATTGGTCAATTTAAGCATTTGGTATAATAGCACAGGACATCAATATGTATCATGATAAATTTTGGTGGTCCATATCGTTCGCTTTCATGGGTACAAAATTGTCGAAAATTAGTACGGCCACGTGTTTAGTTTTTGGCCCAATTTATCTCCTTTGATGAGTTCCTATTACCTTATATGATTATATGGATATGTATACGTGTCCATTTTTTACATACGATATGGATATATTGGTGCACCCCTTTAAAAATTTGGGACGAGTACCTTGTTCTACTCTTTCAATTTTGGAAATTATTTAATTTAAACTTTTGGTATAATAGTATTGGACCTTAATATATATCACTACTAATTAGATGGTCCATCTCGTTCCCTTTCATAGGTAAAAAATTGCTAAAATACAGCGGACTCTTTTTAATTCGAACTTGGATAATTCGAATTATTGGATAATTCGAACAAAAGCTTATTCCTCTTGAAAACTGTATTAAAAACAATGGTTAAAAAATCGTGGGTAAATCGAACATTTGAAACTTCTGTTTGGATAATTCGAAGTATTTACACTGGAAAATTTGCAGTGTTCGACAAACTGCAAATAGAACAATGTAATTTCAACTTGTTTTTATTTATATGTTATTATATCCAGAAGCGACCATGGGAAAGATACTTTTTTTGATACCACCTCAGCTGGACTCCGTCCCACTATAGAGAATCTGGCAGAAGATGGTACGCATCTCTCCACCTCCTCAATAACCTGGAAGTGTTCATCCCTTCTGTATAAATGTCAATGACCTTAAACCCTGTCCTCCACCAGCAAATGACTTGCAAGAACGAGATATTTGTGCAATTGTTTTTAACTGAACTAAAACAGTGACAAAAAGGTATGTAGATTCGTTTGTGATATATCGGTGTGCATTATGGTAAATGTCGAATCGCGGCGCCTATCCTTACGAAAATGTGGTGCTTTACAGGTAAGGTGCATTGCATGTTTAGTAGTTTTTCATATACAGTACAGTTATTTTGTTCCCTTGATTTTACTTTAAAATGAGAGTTTTTGGTTCATTCGAAGTTTTGATAATTCGAATTTTTTCTTGTCCCCTTGGACTTCAAATTGAAGAGACTCCACTGTATAAAGGTAAGTAATACGTAGTACCACGTGTTTGGTTTTGACCTAAGTTATTCCATTTTATTTGGTTTTATTATTTTATATGATTATATGAGTATGCAAAGGGGTCTATTCTATTTCTTAAGATATAGATACATTGGTGCATCCGTTGAAACATTTGAAGGAGTACATTGGCCCCACCTTAAATTTGGACCCTAATAATATTAGTATAAATTTGGGTGGTACATTTTTTTCCCTTTTATGGATAAAAAATGATACAATTCAAATTTCGGAGGTTATTGACCTCTTTGATGCGGTTTTACTACCTCTTATGACTATATGAATGTTTTTAGGGATTTATTTTCTTTACAAGACATGAGTACATTGATGCTTTCATCTTAAAATTTGGTAGAGGTATATTGGCTTACCCTTAAGGTTAGGAAACTGCCCAGTTTGATATAGGTTCTTAATATATACTATTATAAATCTCGCACCCTTTCATGGGTAAAAATTACCAGAAATTAGTATGACCACGTGTTCGATTATTGACTCAATCTATTCCCTTTGATAAGGATTTAGCACGTTTTGTGGTTATGTACATAGGTTTATTACTTTTATATTTTTATGTTCCCTTTTAATTTTTGTTAGGGTTTATAGGACATTCTTTTATTTGGGAATTACCAAATAAAATTCGTAATTGAGCTCTAGGACCCATTGTAAATTTTGGTGTCCCTCTTATGGCCAAAGATTTAAATTAGAAGGTCATTGACCTTTCTTTTGATACGGCTTTATTATTGAACCAGTACATGATTATTACTTTTTTCATAAGACACAAGTGTATTAGTTTACCAATTTTAAATTTTGGGAGGGGCACATTTCTTATTGTTAAATCAAAAATTGGTAATTGTTTTTAGAATTGGGTGGTATCTCATTCTTTGGGTAAATTATTTGTCAAATATTAGTATGTTCATCTGATCAGTTATTGACCTATGAAAGGATTATGGGTCCAGGACATTGGTACATTTAAACTCTGTAGGATAATTTGAGAATTGTCAAAACGAAATTACATGATTGGTCTATGGGCCTATGGGCCTATGGGCCAAAATAAAAACGTAAGCAATACGTTGCACCATGTGATTGTTCTTCATGAGATAGCGAAGAGCGAAACCGTATATTTGTTAATCGAATAGTTAGAAACCGGATAAAGTTTGAGGGTTAACCGTGAAAATTTTGTTTTCAAATATATTAGTTTGAAATTTGAAACTTTCTGGTTTATTTTTTCAAAACCGAAAATATTTACGTTTGAAATTTTTTGTTTCGAATTTTTTTGAAATTTTTAGTTTGAAAAATCGCGTTTGAATTTTTTTTGAAATTTTTTTGTTTGAAAATTTTTTCGTTTCAAAAATTTAAGTTTGAAAATTTTTTTGTGGAAAATTTTTCTTAAAATTTTTAGTTTGAAAATTTTTTGTTTAATATTTGCTTGGAAAATTTGGGTTTGAATTTTTTAAAAATTTGTGCACTCTTTGGTAAAGAACCGGAACTGTTTAGAACAAAAACATCTGGGAACTTGTTTATCATGATGCAATAATACACGTTAGAACATGGGGTTGTACTTGAAATGTAAAACACAAATCATTGAAATGGATCATTTTATTACACTGCACTGGATAATCGCATACGTCCATATCAGATAAAAGATCTGGACATTGTCGATGTAATGTACTTATAACTTCTTGTACTAGTTTGTTTTTATCGTATACTTTTAATTCCAATTGAAGTCTTCTAAGGTCTATTGCAATATCGATATAATGAAATGGTTAATTCTAAGATTTAGGTATAACGAGAGACGTACGTAGAACCATTCTTTTAAATTTGGGAGTTGTGATAAACAGAATTTTAGTATGGGGCTCGAAATTTGAACGTTCAATAATCAATCGATATAAAACAATACTTTGAACAGTAGTCACAACTCACAGTCTAAGGTCATTGTTGGTGGTTGGCTTTTACCTTGAGCTTTCAGAAATCTGATAGGTAACGTTACTGAATCTTATGACTCATAGACTAAAGGCAATACATGCTACAACACTTTGAAATTTAATCATAACTACTAAAGTGACGTAGTCTGACCACTAGTAAAGTTATTGTTCATGCAATTAGATTGGCTGATCACTATCCTTCATGCAATCTGATTGGTTGATAGCTATCTTTCATGCAATCTGATTGACGGATGATTTTCAAATCTTTGCTGCATACAGTTTTAAGTTTTGTTTAATATTTATTGATTACTGTTTAAAAATCTTGGTTTGAACACTAGTTCAACATTTCGCATTCACTGATAAATAAGATCAAAACCGTTTATTTGTTAATAGAGATCAACCATCCAGATTGCATGAAGGGTAGTGATCAGCCAATCAATTTGCATGGACAATAATTTTGCTAGTGATCAAATTACGTCACCTTAGACAGTGAGTTGTGATTAAATTTCAACGTGTTGTAGCATGCATTGCCTTTAGTCTATGAGTCATAAGATTCAATAACGTTGCCTATCAGATTTCTGAAAGCTCAAGGTAAAAACCAACCACCAACAATGATCTTAGACTGTGAGTTGTGACTACTGTTCAAAGTATTGTTTTATGTCGATTGATTATTGAACGTTCAAATTTCGAGCCCCATACTAAACTTCTGTTTATCACGACTTCCAAATTAAAAAGAATGGTTCTACGTACGTCTCTCGTTATACCTAAATCTTAGAATTAACCATTTCATTATATCGATATTGCAATAGACCTTAGAAGACTTTAATTGGAATAAAAAGTATATGCTAAAAAACGAATTAGTGCAAGAAGTTCAAAATACATTCTATCAACAATATCCAGACCTTTCATCTGACATGGACGTATGTGATTAACCAGTGCAGTGTAATAAAATGATCCATTTCAATGATTTGAGTTTTTCATTTCAAGTACAACCCCATGTTAACGTGTATTATTGCATCATGATAAACAGTGTTCACAGATGTTTTTGTTATAAACATTTCCGGTTTTTACCAATGAGTAAACAAATTTAAAAAAATTAAAACAAACTTTTTCAAACAAAAATTTAAACAAAAATTTCGAAACAAAAAATTTCAATAAAAATTTTAAATCAATTTTCAAAAAAAATTCAATCGAAATTTTTCAAATAATTTTGAAATGAAAAACGAAAATTTTCAAACAAAAAAAATAAAAATACAAAAAAGTTCAAGCAAAAATTTTCAAACAAAATTTTTCAAACTAAAATTTTTGAAAACAAAATTTTCAAACTTAAAAATTTCACGGTTAACCGTCAAACTTTATGCCGTTTTTAACTATTCGATTAACAATTATACGGTTTTGCTGTACACTACTTTATCAGGGACAATGACGTGGTGCAACGTATTGCTTACGATTATATTTTAGTTCATAGGCGAGAATATTAGAGACCAATCACGTAATTTCATTTTGACAATTCTCAAATTATCCTACAAATATTAAATGTACTAATGTCCTGGACCCATAATCCTATCGTGGGTCAATAACTCATCACATCACTATATTAATATTTGACAATAATTTACCCAAAGAATGACATACCACTGAGTTCTAAGAACAATTACCAATTATTGATTTAACAATAAGAAATGTGCCCATCCCAAAATTTAAGATTAGTATACTAATACATCTGTGTCTTATGAAAAAGTAATAAATCCTGTACTCATTCAATAATAAAGTCGTATCAAGAAAGGTCAATAACCTTCTAATTTAAATCTTTGGCCATAAGAGGGACACCAAAATTTACAACGGGTCCTAGAGAACGATTACCGAATTTTATTTGGTAATTTCCACATAGAAAATCGTCCTATGAACCCCAACCAAATTTAGAAGGGAACATAAAAATATAAAGGTAACAAACCTCTGTACGTACCCATATAACGTGCTAAATCCCTATCAAAAGGAATAAATTGAGTCAATAATCTAACACGTGGTCTTACCAATTTCTGGTAATTTTTACCCATGAAAGTTTACGAGATTTATAATGGTATATATTAAGAACCTATATCATTATACCAAATTGGGCAATTTCCTAATCTTAAGGGTGAGCCAATATTCCTCTACTAAATTTTAAGATGAAAGCATCAATGTACTCATGTCTTGTAAAGAAAATAAACCCCTAAACACATTCATATATTTATAAGAGGTAATTAAACCGCATCAAAGGGGTCAATAACCTCGGAAATTTGAAGTTTTAACATTTTTATCCATAAAAGGGAACAAAATGTACCACCCAAATTTATACCTATTAGGGTCCAAATTTTAGGTGGTGCCAATGTACTCCTTCAAATGTTTCAACGGATGCACCAAGGTATCTATATCTTAAGAAATAGAATAGACTCCTATACATTTCCAGATAATTAGATAAGGTAATAAGACCTCATCAAAGGGAATCAATAACCTCCGAAATTTGATTTTTAGCAATTTTTCTTACCCATAAAAGAGAACGGGCTGGATTACCCAGATTTATAGTAATTCATATTGGGGTCCTATACTATGATACCGAATTTTTAAAGTAAACAAATTCGAAAATTTAAGGTGTGTGCACTAATATACCTATGTCTTATGTAAGTTAATTGACCCCTATACATACCCATATAAACATATACAATAATAAAACCGCATAAAAGGTGATAACTTAGGTCAAAACCAAACACGTGGTACAACGTATTGCTTACGTTTATATTTTAGCAATGTTTTATCCATGAAAGGAAGGAGGTGGACCACCTAATTAATAGTGGTACATATTACTGTCCAGTACTATTATACCAAAAGTTTACATAAAACAATTTCCAAAATTGAAGGGGTGGGACAAGGTACCCCTACCAAATTTTAAAGGGGTGCACCAATGTACCTATGTTTTATGATAGAGAATGGACCCCTAGACATGACCATATAACCTTATAAGGTAGTACGACCTCATCAAGGGGGATAAAATGGGCCGTAAACGAAACACGTGGTGCAACGTATTGCTTAAGTTTATATTTTGGCAGTTTTTCACCCCTAAAAGGAAACGAGGTTGACCACCCAAATTTAGAACATATATTAGGGTCCTGTACTATGATACCAATTTTTTTAAATTGGGCAATTTGCGAATCTGAAGGGGTGGGCCAAATTAACCCTCCCAAAATTTTAAAGGGGTGCATTAATATTCCCATGTCTTATGAAGGGGAATGACCCCCTTATTCGCCCATATAATTTTATAAGGTCATTATACCTAATCAAATTTGATAAATTGTCAAAAAAAAACCAAAATTTGACTTTTTGGCAATTTTTCTACGCATAAAAGAGAACGAGATAGAGCCCCAATACTGATAGAGGTACATGCCATGGTGATAGGCTACCACACCAAATTTTTAGATTTGGGAGTTTCCAAAATCTGTGTGGTGGTCCTATGTACCCATGCCAAAATTTAGGGGATGGGCCAAAGAATCCCTGCCAAAACTTAGAGGGGTGGTGTAAGTACCCCGGGGTCATTGACCCCGGCCAGAGTCATTGACCTTTGACCTATGACGTCACAAAAATTGGCTGACTCGGTTCAATATACGGGGGAGTACTACTGGGGTCATGTCACATGACTCATGTGACATGTCATTTTGAGGTAGCGTTTCACCACAAGCACAAATCTGGCACTATTTTAAAGATAGCTTTAGTCCTGTAAGAATTATTACCAATGAAAAGATTTCTCCTTTTCACAGATAATTGCCAAAGTTGTGCTTGTGGCACTATTATTCAATCCTATATTAATTTTAGTAAATACCGTAACAATCATAATTGTATTAATGCATTTAATTATTGGACTAGCATATTTATTTCCGTCATATCAAACAATGTAATTACTTCCTACTTAATTTGGTTTTTTAGTTGGTCAATATATGGCAGTAGCAAATGATGTGTTTGTACTTTGTAAGTTGTTTAAAATGTAAATGCATAAATATAGAAAATATTTTAAGTATAATTTTGTAGGCAAAAAGTTTAGTTTGCCCGCAGTAGTTTTGCTGCCTGACATTCGATTTTTAATATTAAATTGAAGCTCATCAAAATATTTTATATCTATTTTAGTATTTGTAAGCTACAGAGGAAAGGATTGAACTCTGGTCACAGAGAAGGTATTGCCTTTTACGGCCCACCCATGTTAGGATGGGAACGAAACTTGTTTTTTTTTTTTTAAGTTATTTTAGTTCAAATGTCAGGATTAACAGTTGGATATTTCAATTTTCTAGCGAATTTTAATGGAAAAATGCAAGCTGAGGATACAATATGTATCGGAAGGGAATTTATTTAATTCGTTGTGCCAATGAACAGATTCTGGAAAGTAAATTACCGTCAATCAAGTAAGTGTTGAGGGCCCTTTTCTACAACTTGTGAACAGTAAATCTGACAGTTAGGGAAAGTGCACGATAAGCTGTTAAAGAAACTGAGGTACTTTTGTAAATGTCAAGGATCCCAGTAAAGAATACCCAACGCAGTGCTGACAAACTGATTGTATTGTATGAGAAATACTGAGCATTACAGAAGAACAATGAAATATCGAGTGAAGTGCAAAGGCAAAAAATAAGTAGCTTTGTCAAAAATCTTGCCTGATTTATTTCATATAGTACACGCTAATGCTCTAGGCATTATTGAAATCAAGACAGATAGAGAGTTATCAAAGACAGGAGGGACGAAATGGTAACATACTTGGTAAAGACATGAGTTTGGCACGAAAAGAACCAAAGGGATATGCACGGCTTTAAAAGAAAGAGAAACGCAAAAGAAAAGCCACTTCTGAAAATGATTTGTTTGAACTTTACACACCAAAAGACGTGGAGGTGAACAGTTCAAGTAATGAAGAGAAAAGCCCAGCTGAGAATGTGAGAGAAGATGTAAAAATGGATGCATGTGTGCCCGGACCCTCTAAGAGATGTAAAAGGGAAAAAAACTAATTTTATTACTCCAAGACTGTTGCTGTTCTTGATGGATACAAGGTCACTGATAGATCTGACGGTGGTGGCAGAAGCATTTGGCCATGATGTATAGAAACTAGTGATAAATACGTCTTCCATTCACTAATGCCAATAGAAAATTCTTAGCGAAGTTGCCAAGGACTATAAGAAACAATTTCAGAGTGCACTAAGTGCGTTAGTTGTGCATTGGGACGGAAAACTACTTCCAAAATTGACTACCAGAGACACTGTCGAAAGATTATCAATAATTATTACAGCATCGTCATGAGAGTCTAATTACTGTTCCCATTTTGTCATCATCAAGAAAACATATTGTTTTTATTATAGTTCATTCACTTGAAGAATTGAACTTGGTAAAGTTCATGCAGACAGTTTGTTGTCACACTACTCCGTGCAATATGGGTCATGTCAACGGTGCTTGCGTTCTGCTAGAGAAGAAGCTCCAAAAAATTATATTCCTTCCCTGAAGACACCCCATTTATGAATTGGTTTGATAAGTGTTGTGTTTGGTTTGTAGCTGGACCAGGCGTTCCTCTATTTAAGCGTTTTCAGAGAGAGTGGTCTAAAATAGATTGCACTAACTTTTTTCCAGAAATTGATGATGATGATGTAAAGGACAATATTTCCTATGTAGGAAATGAAGTGTTGAATTTTGCTATCAAACTTGTAGAAGCAGGACATCGCAGAGAAGATTACAGGGAATTTTTAGGACTGGTCATCATATTCTTGAGTGGCATACGTTCCGGAGGCGTTTTCTTTCGTTTGCCTGGAGCAATTCACCATGCAGGGTTAATGGGAAAAGCAATCTACGTTTTACAAACATTTCTTTTTCGCCAACAATTTTGTTTAACGAAGCAAATAGAATCGAATCTTCGAAGAGTATGCATTTTTCTGATATATGTGCAAGCTTGGTTTAAATGTGATCGAGCATCCCATTCACCATTACAAGACCTGCAATTTTTGAAAGGTTTGTACAGTTATAGACAAATAGATATAGAATTGTCTGAAGTGGCTCTTTATAAATTTTCTCGCCATGTCTGGTACTTGGTGGAGGCACACCTAGCGTTTTTTTTAAATAAATTTAGCATTATGAAAAAAATGATCGAAAGAATTAAAACTGTAACGGGAAACCGTGAAACAGCAAAGAAGCTTGACGAAAGAGGTGATATGATAAAAAGTCTTGTGAAAAGAGAAATCAGTGATTTCGTTACAACAAACACACAAATTTTAATCGAGAGATTTAAAATACCCAAAGGGTTTCTTAAGTGTGAACCGATTTCATTTTCAATTAATAATAATTATCTTCAAGGAAAGATAATAGCTAAATTTATTCACGTAACAAACGGTGCAGCAGAAAGAGGAGTGAAACTAATAGATTACCACGAGAAGCAGTTTCGTTTGCAGATAGTGAAGGACCACAGACAATATTTTCCTAGATGTGTCAAAAGTGAACTATGTAGCAAATAAGATTGAAAATTTACCACAAACCTACTACACAATAAGGGATATTTCAATTTCTTCCAAGTTATAATTTTTCTCTTTTCTCATAATGGACTATGAAGAGGGTTGCGCACGAGACAAGATTTGTGGCTGTCTCGTCTCGAAAATGTGCTGTAAAAGTGATGTCTTGACTCGAAAAATGTATATTTCTCTATTGGAAGAGCCATATCTCGACTCGAATTTTGTCAGGAAAATCCTGTCTCGACTCGTCTCGTGTGCATCCCTAACTATGAATCATCTTGATGGAAACTTATTTGCAGTTCATAGCGAAACAAAGATTTAGCTTTCTCTAGCAGTTTCTTTCAGTTCATTTATAAAACTTCCAACATTCTTACAAATCTGATGTCCATAACTACAATAAAATAACATTAAATCGAAGCAATTCGTTTTTCTCAAGTAATAACTATTACATGATTATAGGTAACTTGAAAACAATGCCAGATTTATGCTTGTGGTGAAATGCTACCTCAAAACGATATGTCACATCACTCTCTCCTTATGTGAAAATTTTTACCTGAATTCAAGATGGCGAACTTCAAGAGGCCGCCATGATAACGTTATACAAGATTACATTGGTCTCTTTTTCTATTTCTATTATCCAAGATATCTCCCGTTCATTTTCTTAAGCCATTTCTATATTTCAAAGGTTTCTTCCAGGTTTTCCCCTTTACTATGCATTGTAATCGAATTCAAAATTTTAGGTCGCTTCAGGCACCATTTACAATTATTCAATGGATCTAATCTTTCTTCTGGCTCAATTTATCTTTCTGCATCTGAATGACCCCTCCCCAAATGTACAGAGAAATCGGCGCCCTGGCACACATGTAGGCAATTTTAGATTTTGGAGGAGTAATTTTATGGCACATTAGTGTTTGTCGCGTCTCTGCCGCTGGTAGAACCCAAGTGGTATACTTTTCAATACGGAAGTGAGGCTACAGAGGATAGTCACTCCGGAGCATCCAATTTTTGCCCAGAGGTCTCTGGTTGCTCATCGCTAGTCCACCGACGTTTTCGACATGAGCTTGTGTTTCAGGTTGTTTACATTATTAGTTTTCTTTCTCTACCTTTAACAAAAACAAAACTTCCGTACAAACTCATGATTACTTAATGTTATTACTTAGATTCTTTCTCTACCAGAACTGGCAACTATGAAACTTCTAGCTTCCTTAACTATATTTCTTGTCGATTTCAATTATATCAAATTATCTAGTGTTTATATCCCAATTAATTTTACATATAAATTGTCAACTCCGAATATATCGTACTAAGGTGACTGGTACTATTGCTGATACATCTTTCTTGATGGAATTCTACTTTGATTACGTTACTACTAGTCCACAATTTGCAATAAAAATTTGTTTCATTATTTTATATTCAACAAACTCAATTCTAATAACAAAATATATACCACTGTTACTTACTGTCTGTTATACATCCCTTGCAATATCTCCTGTTTACGTTACCAGATATAAAACACAGATAATACGGAGCACATTTGCTTAACATCTTTCACCACATCATCAGTTTATTAGTCGTACCTACACTATATTCTGCGTATGATATCAATTCGATGTTGTTATTTCCTCCAATGTTTATTTGGTTTCTGAAGCTGAGACAGAATATATCTTATCCTGTTGCGCAAGCGCACACTCACGGCTTACCACTATAAGATACTAAAGCATACATTCACGACAACTACTCGAAGGAAAGTCACCATTGATCTAGAACCATGAGGAACGAAATGAAGTGGGTGCTCGTTATTTCACCACGCACACACTTCTCACTCAAAACGCTTCTCTTTGACGACTGGTTCTCTACGTTGACCCTTGCTCAACCACTCTTTATGTGCATTTTGATTTAAAAAAAAAAACACCTAGTTTTCATCGCATTTTATAAGGTGTATCAAGAAACAAACATCCCACTAATGATGCAGCACTTGTCTCTATATACCCATTCTCCTCTGTACCTGAGCTGGGGTCAACAACTCATGTGGCTCAATACGATATTTCCTTCTGGTTTACCGAAGTTTGCGAATGCGACGAAATAGAGTGGACTGGGATTTCCGAATTGGCACGACAATTTGAAAATTATAACTTTGCAAGCAATACACGACTTATTTAGGTAGCACTACTAAAATAGAAGCAGTGAACTAATACCTACAATTTCATATAAATAACGATTTGCAAAACACCAGTAGCTGGTTCCATATTAAGAAGAACGTGAATAAATATGTTTCCTTCTTTCCACTTCCCTCTCTATCTTTCTGATACATCAGTTCAATCTAGATATGACTTTAGTAACGTGAGCCACTATGTTCCATTTGGTGTAACTAGTAATATATACTACAATAATGAAAGCTCACCAAGCCAGGACTCTGCTTTCTCAACCTAAAACCGAAACATACCCGTTATATGTCAGATACACTAATAGACTTGTAGAGCGTACAGCTTACTGTTAGATCAAAAAGCGGAATTTGTTATCGGATATCAATTACTTACCTGTTATATTATATTGCGAGATTTTAGGTTGACATCTTAAATTTCGTAGGATCCTCGTGGAGTAGACAGCACCAAAAACCACTGGTATCATAAGCCTTATTTGCTTCAGATTCCTTTTATTATCCTCACGAGATGTCAAATTAGTTTACTACCTAACTCTGAAAATGCAAAGTAGTAATAATAATAATAATAATAATAATAATAATAATAATAATTCTCCAAGTAAATTCTTATTCTCAATCAGTCATTATTAAGTGACCAAACAATGTTGAGAACAGGTCTTTAGAACAACATAAGGTGTTAATATTGCGAGAATATGTCAACATAAACAAACTGCCTCAAATGTGAAAAAAATACCAAACGTTACTTGAAGCTAGAAATGAATCGGAACCAGATAAATATATTTCTTTATACCAATAATATCTATGAGGTTAAGTTGACTCCAAACAATATATTTTCTCTTCTGACATGAACCATTACTACAATACCACAAACTGCATCAAAGATTGGAATACTCCCTAAATCCAGGAAACCCTTTAAATACAGGTAACACGTGCTCCACAAACCGAATTACAACACAGTGCTGACGTCAAAAGCATGACTGTCCAATTAACAACAGGATTTTTAAACACATTGCAAAAAGATTAAAATTTAACCAAGCACTAAACTGAAAATAACACATTACTCTTTTCTTTGTAACTAGTTGACCATAAAAAAAATTAAGAACCTAGAAAATATAATTACTTGTATTATAAATTTCTAGTCAATGTGTTGGACCTCTAAATTATAAATGCTTTCCTAAATTCAATGGAATTAACATTATATCAAACAAACATTGTAAAGAAACTGACTCTGTATTCAACCAAAAGAGTCACTTGTGATATGTGAAAAATATGAAACTCGGTCTTCTGCTCAGAAGAGAGGTACCAAATCTGTCCTTGTCCTAAACGACGCGTAGTTCTTCCCCAGTGAGTGGATGTGCTTCAAATTAGAAGAGACTAACAACAAATAATTAAATATTTACCAGGAAAGTTACTTGATAATCGAAGTAAAGTCTCTTAGCAATTTCCATTGATCCGTAAGCTTTGTTATATTTCTCGATCTGTACAAAACACTGAGTCGTGAGAAATGTAACATGTTGAAAGGAAAAATAATATATTATTGAAATGAAAAGCATTATATATATATATATATATATATATATATATATATAATCACTTCTTTGTGTTTTTTTAAGTTTTAATAATTTAGCTTTAGGTTTTATTAAATTTGGATTTTTATTGAACAATGCCAAGATTGTTTAATTTGCGTTAGTTACTTAATGTATAATCATTGCAGCTATACTGAATTGTCTAGCAATGAAGTATAAATTGACTTACGTGTTATTTGTTTGTAGTTTAAATATACAGTGAAACAATTTGCTTGGTTCATTAACTACTGTTTAATATGGTATAATGACCTATTGTAACTAAGAATGCGAAATGTTATCAAGTGTTGTTCACAATAACTTGTAGTAACTATATAATATTTAACATACTTGTGCTTAGAGTAATGACGATACCATATGATTTTATTATCGTGAGATTTGTAGTATATGTAAGATATATCCTCAAGAGTCCTCCATATGAAGAATTAATAGTCAAGGTTACTTGTAAAGAGTCAAGTGTAGACTAAGAAAATATTGTTCATGGCACTTTGTATGTGTCTCCTTCACGATACAGTGATGGTGTCATGCTCCTTTTACATCCACCAAACTTTCGTCTATGACATTTTTCAAAATTAACATTCTTATTGCCTCAACAGAGATGAATCACTCAGAAAAAGTATGATCATTTGTTGCTTTAAAAAAAACTTAGTCATAAAGAGTTTTATACAATTAAAATGAAAAGTGCCCTTACATATTTGTTGTAATTTGTAATGAGTATAGGCCATTCATATTGAAAAGTGGTGGAACATATTTGTAAGCTTATATTCGTCGCATTAAGGAAAATATGAAATATTTTATTTTGAATTCTGGATGTTTAAAGTTTGAATGTTTGAATTCTGGATGTTATATTGGATTCTGGATATTTCATACTCAGGTTAGAGCTTACAGTTCTGTCGTCACTTGTGAAATGCCCATCGTTCAACGTGATCATTCTTAGTAAATTCGGTATGATTGCCTTAACGCTACAAATGTTTCGGACTTCAATACGTATTGTCTTACTTTAAAATTAAGACTCTTATATCCTTATTCATCATCAATAAAGGTATAGTTAACTATTTACACTTTCCTGCAACTAAATATAATTCAAAATACCAATATATATATACATACACACATATATATATATATATACATACATACATACATATATATATATATATATATATATATATATATATATATATATATATATATATAGCTTGGGTCTAAAATTGCCAATGTTACTTTTCCGCGAAAATGAGATACGTCTATAAATGGATGTTTCCTTGTACAAGAAGAGCAAAGTCAACACTAAATAGTTTGGAATATATACCATTCATATTAACATTTGCTTTTATTGCTCAAAGAAATATCCATTTATAGGCATTAAAATTTGACGAACATCTCATTTTTGCCAAAAAGTGTATATATATTTGTGTGTGTGTGTAAAAGTTGTAATAAAATGGTTCTAAGTATATACTGTAGTTTTGTTTCATACTCATTCCAGCAAAGATGATTCAAATCCATTTTGTGCATATTTTATTTTTATACAACATACTTACGAATGCGGAATGTGCAGGCACAAAATCTTCAAAAAATGAAAACCTATTTCCTAAGTTTCTGCAAGAACATAAATCGAAAATATTCCAGAATGATAATATTCACGAAAATTATAATTCATATACTGGGAGTAAGAATGCCGTCACTCGCTATCGGAGGTCTGTACAGGACAATCAAAGGTTAAAAGGTAAATATATTTTTAAATAATTGTTGCTTGAAGTAATAAATTACAGGTACGTTGTTGACAATATGTATTTAGAAACATTACAAGTATACATCTCTACGAACCTTTTATTTACGTACACTATAGAATCTTTAAGAAATTCAAATTTCTAAAATTGTAAATCTTAATCGATTTATACCAAAGCATTTACTGTGAATATAATCAGTGAGTTTTCTATTCTCTATCACAACAAAACGAATAACCGAAAAATTTTGTACAGCTATTCCAAAAAGAATGACTACACTGATTATAGCTGTCTTGAACTTAAAATCCTCTAAGTCCAACTTTGGGTACCTTAGGAAATAGTAAGCCAAAAGTGCCAGGTTCAACAAAAGCTTTGTAACTGGGAATGGATTTGTGCAAATATAGTTTATATATTTTAAATGTAATAAGACATATTGAAATGTTAATTGTTGAAGAAATAACATTCATTTGAGAGTATTTCGAGATTATACACACGCTTAACACTTATTGGTTTTGTTACCTAAGTTTCCATACATAAACGAACATATCTACTGGAATGGAAGACAGTGACCATAAGTCTCGCATCCATAGTAGAGTGAAAAAGACGAAAAGGAAAACAACAGCCTTTACGACGGTTATGAATGTCAATCTTTTTTTTTTCAAAAGGAATGCGGAAATGATGTTCATGCTAGCTCTGGGACTTTTAATTGTAAGGTCGTGACTTCGATTCACATTTTCGAGAGTTCTCGAAAGGTCTCCACTGGCTTCTACCCTTAGGCAACTGTATCCTGTTTCTACTTTCTATTCCTATTTCTGAGAGAAACATCTTAGTAATATCCTCCCATTTGCGCCTAGGTTTTCCTAATGATTGTTTCTCGATTGGTTTTCCAAATAAGACTTTGAAAGTGTTATTACTTCCTTTTATCCTAGCTACATGACCTGCCCACCTGAGCCTCCTAGACTTAATGATCCTAACAATGTTTGGTAAACCGTATAAATTATGTAGTTCCTCATGAAGTTTCCACCATTCCCCATTCCCGTTCCTCTTGGTTCCAATATTCGCCTCAGGATCTTGTTCTCTGATACTTTTAGTCTATGTTCTTCCCTCAGAATAAGCGAACACGTTTTGCAACCATACAGATAAACAGGAATGATTATGATAATATATAATTTGAGCTTCAAATTTCTCGACAGAATTCGCGACTAATAGAGATTTTCGACTGAATAATAACACGAATTCCCTGCTTTTAGTCAACAGTTATTTTTTTGCCGTATTATGATCCCGACATACTTCCATATATTTATTTTTCTCTACATTTACTTCTAAACCCATGTTCCTCCAAGAGTTTATTAAAACCTGCATTTCGTTCTATTATGCTCCTATCATCCCCTATTAAATTTACATAATCAGAATATGCCATAACTATTGGATACCGGCCCTAGTTGCTACCTTTGATTTTCCTTATAGGATATTCTGGGACTAAGTTGAATAATAATGGCGACAATTCACCTCCTTGTTTCAGGCCATTCTGACGTGAAAGCTCATGGACAAAAATTTTTCTACCCGAAATTCTTTACTTTGGGATTCATTTAAACATATCTTAATTAATCTAATTGGGTTTTTCGGTATTCCAAATTCTGTAAGAATGTTGTACAATGCTTCTTTCCTAACTGAGCCGTAAGCATTTCTAAAATCAATAAATAGTTTATGTATCGGGGTATTGTATTAACACTTCTTTTCGAATATTCGTGGAATGGTAAATATTTGGTCAATAATTGATCTTTTTCATTTAATCCACACTGCATATGATGTCGTCTTCGGTAATAGAATGTTTGAAAGGATTTTATAGGATGTTGGCAGAAGAGAAATGCCTCGATAATTATTATTGTCAGTTTAGACGTCTTTCTTTTGAATTGGAACAATGATTGATTCTTTACACTTTTGTGGCAATTCTTCCTTGTTTCATATAAGGAGAATGAGTGCTTATCTTTTTGCAGAACATTTCGTCTCCAGCTAAAATTATAATTTAAATACGTAAGTAATTGTTAGGTTTAAAATATGAGATGTGGCAGGTGTTAACCGAACTCAGTTTATTATTTGTGAATGTTAAATACAAATTAAGTAAACGTATAATGGTAATACAAAAGTGTCTGTAGTGTATTTGTCTGTACCTATTTACTTCTCAATATTCTCATTACAGTATGGGAGTTACCATCTTATAGATAATATTATAATCTGTAAATAGGGGACAATTGTATCTGGCGTTTGTTTAAGTCACTATTAAAGTTTAGTATTATTCTAAATGCACTTTATTCGTCTAATTCATAACCTGAGTTACATAGAGTAAATCGGTGTGTTTTACTCTTTTGAAATTATTAGCATTTCTCGTCTCACTTTACTCGATATACTGAAGCATATGCAATTATTTTTCATTTAACACATCCAATCTGGGGTATAGTAACACGTCTGGTGGAAGAACCAGTGATGGTCGAATAGGTAGCATTAGTAAGTCATTAATCCAATTTTCTAGTTCCGCAAGGTCGAAATTTCTTTATTTGGGAATTTCTCTATTCTAGAAAATGAAAATGACATAACCGAAAATATACAGGGTGCGGCACGTAAAACCGGTCCGTAAAGTGAACACATAAAATGAAATGTAATGTATTGAATATGATTAACTACAACACATGAATGAAATGTAATGTATTGAATATGACTACTCACCTTCACAGCAGCCTTTACAGCAGGTGCTGAAAGTGTCCTCCGCCCACTTCAACACACATGTGAGCGCGATTGAGGAGATTCATATATATCCTTGTCAGTTCTTGTGTTGTAATGCTATTGGTGACATCCTGGATCCTGGTCTTGAGTTCTTCAATTGTGTGTGGATTTGTTTCGTATACTCTTCCCTTTAACAGTCCCCATAAGTAAAAGTCACACGTGGACAAGTCCGGTGACCGAGGAGGCCACAAGCCTTTGCTGATTGTCCTCTCTGGTGTAAACATCTCATGCACAAGGGACAATGATGCAGCTGATGTATGGCATGTTGCACCGTCCTGCTCGGTCGGTGTAACATAACTGACGCTCCTCTTCGGTCAAGTGTGTATAAAACTCCTCCAGGATTCCCGTATACACGTCACTGTTCACTGTCGTCTCAAAGAATATGGGCCCAATAACGCGTGTGACGGAAATGGCACACCAAACACCAATCTTCTCATCATGCAAGGGTACCTGGTGGATTGCGTGTGGATTTTCTGTCGACCAATATCGTTGTTTTGGGAATTTACGTACCCAGACAGGTGGAACCGACCCTTCAACAATGGCAACACGCTCGGGTATCGAATACGGCATTATCACACACTGACACTCACCCGGCTTAACACAAAGAGGCCTTTTTCTCAACTGGTTTCGACAAGTTTCACTGGATGCGGCTGCACGTGACTGCTGCAGGTCACGTAAGTCGACCCGACCTCGACCCGCCATCTCTTGGTAGGAAGGTAGAATTTTTAAGTGTTGCCAAAAACACAATATACCAGAATATTACGACGGGCCGGTTTTACATGCCGCACCCTGTAAAATATATAAATAAAAACTTGACAGAATTGTAGAGAAAGAACCAAATAAATGCAAATTTTCACAAATTGAGCAGTGGAAGTAATGTAGAATATGTTCATTGTCATTTGTTGTTTAAGATGTTCATTCATTGGCTACATCGAGTCTACGATGTTATGGAATATCTTAAGTTCAATAATATAGTTTGAAAGGATATAGATATCCTTTTCGTTGAAAAGCTGTAATTCAAAATCAAGTGTTCTTTTTACAATGCATTTGGACGCTCATTTGTAGAGGGCTGGATTCCGAATTGCCAAGTTTGGAGTTTAAATCCAAAAGATGTCTTTTCCTTGTTAATAGAATTGCACAGGCAAATAATACAAGGAAGGGTTACTAAGAGAGAAAAAAACAGAAAAGTAATGGTAGTTCTAAAGTGTTGTTCTGGGAGTTAGAGTGGTGACACTAATAATGTATTCAAAACTCTTATGCATTTATAACACTTTCGATTCTTATGGACGTAGAACAATTAGATGACCAACAAATATATTTGCTTCTTCTACCTGCAGTCTTGTCCTGGAAACAAGGTCCTACAGATCTTCCCGTGCTCTTGATTGATCTGCCTTAGCCCAACTGTGCTTTAAACCATTCATCTGCTCAGCTCATGGGGTTGATCTCTGCTACACGAGGCGGCAAGTGAATTAAAATCAATCTCAGAATACTCTGCGAATATATAATATTGTCTCTGCGAATACAGGAAGCCCATATTCATATGATAAACGTTATACATTGGACTATACCTAGGTACAGAAAACGGTGCCTCTCATTCGATGTTGTGAATATGGAGTCCTCTTAGAAAACTACATTTCCCTGTTGCGATCCAAATGAGCATTTGGAGATTCTTTCTTCGTCTGAGAAATCTTCCTTCACCTCAGCAACACAGGTACCTAACCGAGCATGACAAAACCTTCAAAGCTCTGTCTGGGTGTTACCAGGAAAGTGAGAAGCTTCACTTAGATCTAGTGTGTTTAACCAGGTTTTTTATACTAAGTTTGCGTCCTTCATGGTAAAGACATGAGGACTACCAGAAGATCGTGAAATACCAGCCTGATCGTAGTACGATATTGTCGAAGCCATCGCGTGACTATAGAGTCCGGAGTAGCCATTTGTCTGCCAGCTCCAGTTGCAGCATAGACCTCCAACTCCAATAAGGTTATAGGGACTAACTGTCTGTGCATGATCAGCAATGCTTTGAGCTGTAAGACACAAAAAGTCGAATCGAGAAAACAATAAGTATGATGCTTCTTAATTGTCCTGTATATATGTATGCATGTTACAGTGTACTAAGTGCGATGTAATATTAAGGTTATGAATTTTTAGTCTCAGTCAAACTACGATTTGTTTTTTAAGTTATATAGTTGTGTCAATATCATATTCTGTTTACGAAATGCAAATCATTACAGAATCGAGAGAATAATAAGTATGTATGTTTCTTAATTGTTCGGTGTCTATGTATGTGTGTTACAATGTAATTATTCCATGAAAAACATTGATTTTCCTTTTTACTTCAAATTCTTCCATTCTTAAATCTTACGTCTTTTCCTTTAGTTTCGTTTTCCTCTGTGTCTTCATTTGTTTATAATAAAATAGATAGAGAGCGTACGAATAAAATTGAGAGAGAGATAGAGGACACGGAAAAGAAAGGCGGAGAGGAAATGATAACTGTAATTGCTCCTAACTGTAATATTAAATTATGTTATTCACAGTCCTTTGTGTTTTCCGCTCTCCCTCTTTCCATTGATATATATAACTATGTGTGGCGCGTAAAGAAAGAACATTTACAACATGAAACAGGATATATACAATGCAATAACATATATATTAACTTTGAAATAACTATTATAGTTCAACTGCAAATTAAAATTGAATTGTTAACGCACTTCGTTTAAATGGGTCTAGGTCAAAACCCCCACAGCCAAAACCCCCACACTCAAGAAATGTCAAAACGCCCACACGATCGGTCAAAACCCCCACACAAATGGACAAATCCCCCAAACGCACGAACGGTCAAAACCCCCACAGCCAAAACCCCCACACTCAAGAAATGTCAAAACGCCCACAGGATCGGTCATAACCCCCACACAAATGGACAAATCCCCCAAACGCACGAACGGTCAAAACCCCCACAGCCAAAACCCCCACACTCAAGAAATGTCAAAACGCCCACACGATCGGTCAAAACCCCCACACAAATGGACAAATCCCCCAAACGCACGAACGGTCAAAACCCCCACAGCCAAAACCCCCACACTCAAGAAATGTCAAAACGCCCACAGGATCGGTCATAACCCCCACACAAATGGACAAATCCCCCAAACGCACGAACGGTCAAAACCCCCACAACCAAAACCCCCACACTCAAGAAATGTCAAAACGCCCACACGATCGGTCAAAACCCCCACACAAATGGACAAAACTCCCACACATAGCAACGGTCACAATCTCCACATAAATGGACAAAACCCCCACACAAATGGACAAAACCCCCACACAATCGGACAAATCCCCCACACTCTGAAAATACCGTGATTGCACGTCTTTGTTGCGGCTCTTTACGACGCCCACCTTAGTGTTTCTGTCATTACAAAACAGTGCAAGAAGAATAGTTGCAACATCGGTTTAAGTGGAATAAAAAATGTTATTAAAAAGTACAAGGGCAAGACATACATCCAGGATAATTTCAGAGTGTGGGAGATTTGACCGATTGTGTGGGAGTTTTGTCCATTTGTGTGGGGGTTTTGTCCATTTATGTGGGGATTGTGACCGTTGCTATGTGTGGCTGTTTTGTCCATTTGTGTGGGGGTTTTGACCGATCGTGTGGGCGTTTTGACATTTCTTGAGTGTGGGGGTTTTGGCTGTGGGGGTTTTGACCGTTCGTGCGTTTGGGGGATTTGTCCATTTGTGTGGGGGTTATGACCGATCGTGTGGGCGTTTTGACATTTCTTGAGTGTGGGGGTTTTGGCTGTGGGGGTTTTGACCGTTCGTGCGTTTGGGGGATTTGTCCATTTGTGTGGGGGTTATGACCGATCGTGTGGGCGTTTTGACATTTCTTGAGTGTGGGGGTTTTGGCTGTGGGGGTTGTGACCGGTTCCCGTTTAAATGACTTAAAGTCGCAAATGCGATAACTTTTAGTAGTATGTGATATTTAACATCGCATTTTATATTGGAAGAAAATGTACATCCCTTTCTAGCGTTATTGTAAAAACAGGTTCTGGTATTGTTAACCTATTATTGACATTCTGCAAACATGGAGAATTAGTTAAAGAAAAGAAGGAAAATTGAGTAAGTGAATGAGATTTAATCAAAAGAGAAAATTATGTCAATAAACTATAATAAATGTTAAGCGAAAGTAAGACTTGGATAATAAACAGAGGCCAAGTCCCATTACGCTTGAATCTTTTAACTGTGGAAGAGACAATGTTGTGTAATGTCAGGAAGCAGAAGATAACTACATCCCCGATATATATATACAGAGTGTTTCAAACCAACACTGACAACTTTCGGGAGGTGATTCCTGACATCAAGATAAGACAAAAGTATATACCAACTTGGGTGCACAAATGCTTCCTTTCGGAGTTATAGGCTACCGCAATCATGAAAATTTTTATGTCAAGTCATGCATGTAACGATGCATTATGAGACGTACTTATAGCTGTAAATTAATCTATCTTCAGTTTCTGCTGAAAACTCCGTTTCAGACTATTATTCAAAACAATAACATATTCTTACCTTCCACGAAAAAGAGAAATCAACGTTAGAAGAAACTCAGTAGAAGATAGAAATTACAAACACAGTGTACTTGCTTTGCACAGCTGAGAACGGCCCGCCAACATTTTGCTCATAATAAACGTTTCATGAAGGTCATAAGTAAGTTCAAACTTTTATCATTATGGATAAGATCTTAGATGATTCCTGTGTAGAGCCATTGTGGCTCAATGGTAGAGTTCAACTCTGGTGCTATGGATCGTCGATTCGACCTCTGCTCATGTCATGTGGACTTTGTGGTGAACACCATATATTTTTCAGACGTTATCCTGATTCCTCCCACTCTCTTCATTCCTCAAATTACTCGCCCCAATTTTCAATCCTTTCAAACTTTGTTCACAAGACGTGAAATTATGTCAGATCTAAGTTGTAGTATTCGAGTTCTACCAAGGAAAAGAGAACTAACATAATTCTAGGGACTATACCGCACCGTTGCTAAAATTATAATTTTTATGAGAGTGCTACCACCATTTAAGAAGCCAAATTAAATTTATCTTTTTGTGCTCAGTATTCACTCCAGCAGTTTTGCTTTCTAACGGCCATTGATTTTTGCTTCTACTTATTTATTTTATTACCTGTACTAAATTGGAAAACGTTACTCTAGACATACAAAGTTTCATGAACATATAGTGTGAAATTCTTATTGATAGGTTATGATCGGTTTTAATAAATATGTATCAGATTTTAAGTTCTATATTTTACACCAATGATCTTAGATTATGACCCCTAACTACAATCATAAGATTTAAAGCGTCAAATTGTTTTTGTGTATCAATATGGAGTAGAAATATTAATGTACCAATCCGATTTTACAAAGAAGACATTTGCACCAATGATCTTAAATGTCCTGTTCTCAATTCTATGATCATATGATCTAGTGAAATCTCTCCTCTTAGATGCGCTCAAAATCCGCTAAATTTAAATTTTGGTGAAATTTATCCGTTCAAACCATCGACGTAATCATCTAAATTTATAAAAGTATATCTCCAAGTCCTACACAATACTACATTTTTTATCTTAACAAATTCAAAATTATAACGGTGGACCAAAAGTAATTGTCTCAAAATTTGAGAAGTGTGCCTCAAGTTTCTTGTGAACAATGAAATAAAAGAAAAACTTGTCTTCAGCCATATGATCATATGTATGAAAGCGAACAAAAGTGCATTCAACTTCGATTTTCACATTCTTCAACGTTAGACAACCAACTTTGTAGTGATATTGGCTCGGTTGAGAACAAGATAAGGTAATTCTACAAGGCTTCTACTTTGTTCAGAATTAAAAGTGTAACTAGCGGCAAAAAGTAGAATAAAACCCATGTCTCTGCAGCCAATAAACAGTGCGAAAGAAGATATCCTTTAGTATGTACAGAACGACTGAAATGATGGGACAGTTACAAAGTGATCTGATTAATCTCAGACATACCAAGGAAAATCAATGTTGTTCAAACTTTTATTTTGTTTCACAGCATACAAAATTCTGTAAAATCTTCGAATGTTTTACATTATTCGTTTCAACATTACCTTAGCTTTTGTTAGTTTTCAGCTTTAATATATGTACTGAAATATTATGAGAAGATATCACGTCGTGAGGAGTGATTTGACTCCCATCTTCGTTTTGCAAAAACTTCTTCTATGTAGGAAACCATGGTAATTTTCAATTTTTTAAAAATAAATATTATTATGTCATCTGCACATTAACAGTAACAAAAGTATTTTCTGTTGTTCTATGAATGGTTTCCAGGGTTTTCGAAAAATGTAATTGAAAAAAGCAAAAGAACAATCTAAGAAACTAAAAACTTGTCCAATAGTGAAATTTTAATTTGTGAACACCATTGCATCAATATAAACCGACTCATAGGTTTACAACGGCCAATAGTAAAAATGTATATCTTTGAGTATTTGTGAGCACATAAGAGGCGTTTGTTTTAACTTAGTCTCCATTTAATAATAGGAGCATGTCTCGATTTTATTTATTTATTTATTTAGCCTGTTTTGACTTACAATATGGAGAGTATCTCCTATAAGTTCTACAGTTGTCATGCATATAAATCAAATTCTAATTACAGCTTATTACACCATTTGAAGTACAAAATTATAATAAAAATCACATGTTAAATTTGTTACATAATTACATCATATTCATACATCGTTATCATTTACAAATTCCTGAACTAAATAATATGCTTTAGAAAGTAACAGAGTACGAATTTTGTTTTGAGTATTAAAATTTACCTCTTTATAATGTGATGGCAACATATTATAAAGTCTCGTACAATTTAAATAAAGAAGCATTTACGAGATCAAAGTAACACAGGTTCTTTCTTGTTGAACGCTGTAACATATAATTCACTAACCCTTGCTATATTCAAAGTAAACAAGAACTGTAATTTAGTAAAGAGTAATAAACAACAAAATAATTAAATATCAAAATGGATTTATGTTTTTGATAATGTTTCAGTGAGATATGTTGTAACGGTTAACACGTACATGACTGTTGCATCTCAAGTGGAAATGGAGAACTTTCAACAGAAAGAATTCGTCATTCACTGTGTAAGAACAAGTTTTATGATTAACTTTTAACTTAAAGTGTTAGTGTACAGCAGAGTAATTTGAACCGACATCGTTGTCATTACCACAACACTGCGTATAACACGTTGACTATTCTTCCACTGCTAGCTTGTGATAGTTGAATTTATAAAATGAAGGCCGGGCAGACATAGATACAGAAAGAGGGTGAATATGTGTGGTAGAGGGAGAGAAAGAGAGAGTGAGAGAGATAAAATGAACAATATTTGAATGAAAAAAGAACAAAAATAAACACAGACACCTTTCGCTTCCCGAATTATGAAGGCTTGAGTAGGCAAGTCTTGGTTAGGGCAACCTTTTGGAAACTAATAACCGAGCAGTAGTCAGCTTAATCATACTTTGCTTTTGTAACCTACTTTGTGATACTACTTACGTAGAAAATTTCAAGAAAATGATTTCACCAACTTACTCGGTTACTTTAGCCAAGAGAAATGAGACGATAAGCTTTTAGTTTCTTTCAGTTCTCCGTTAAGAGGTATTTCGTTATCCACTTGGTCAAATGAGTAAAGTAACGTTTGCCTAGTAGTGTTATGCTAAAATTTTCTTCATAGATTTGGTTCCATTGAATTCGTGTAACTATTATAATATTTGGAATGTGTTTGTAGTCATACATTATACATATATTGGAGACGTTAGCAGAGTAAAATCTGTTCAGACAAAACTACAAACAATATGAGATATTAAACTTGAGCCTACATCAATCGCAATTCCCTCAGATTGGTACAGAGGAATTGCATTTTCCCTCAGTTCTTATATAGATCCTAACAGCAATACGTTCTTGTGCCAACGGTAGCTGAGCGTAGTGAGGCACTATGTCTTCGTAAAGAACTCATGGAACTTGGAAGCCTATAGTTCGGAGCTCCGACAAAGATGTTTGTTAGTTTTTTAACATATGTTTTTATTTTTAGCATAAAGATACTAGGAAGCAATTAAAAGTGTAATATTTCTTACTCATGTTAATTTTAGATTTAATGCTTTGTTGTTGTTAATGTTGCTATATTACATTCTCCATTTTTTTGTTTTTGTACTTTTAGTTTCCAAAGAAATACTTGGAAGATTTATAGGTTTGAAATCCTTAGAATAATCAGTGATATTTGGATGGGTGTGAAATTAGACTGAAATAAAAACAAGGAAGCATATAGTTAGAAACTTAAACGTCAAACTAATTTTATATATGACAAAATACATTCCTACTGCAAACATATTTAATAACCAATTAATCATACATTATTAGCAAATTAAGAAAATATAGGCTTTCATATATATATAATGAAAGTGACTATGTGACTCCGTAACTCTTGAACCACCTCACCGATCTCGATCAAGTTTTCAATATAGATGAGACTGGGCCAGGGATGGTTTTTATCTATTCACTCTCATGATGCAGCTTATGGGAGGAGAAGTGGGGTGAAAGGAAATTATAAAAATGCTCGCAAATGACGGTTATTAGTGTTGAATCCATAGTTTTTGGGGACGCTGAGATGAACCGTTACACTTTCGATGATGTTTAAATCCCAATTCAGCCCTCTTAGTACTCCTAATGCAGAATGATGACAGAAATAATTGAAGATGACCGACATTAATGCTGAATTGATAGTTTTTCGGGTCCCTAACGTGATTGGTGCTAATTTTGGTGTTATTTATGTTCAAAATGAAACGTATTCTCTCCCTGCGAAGAACGGATATTCTGCTAGGTTTCGATAAAATAACACACTTTATTTGAGCAAATGAGTTAGGATTATTTACGCCTTATATTAATATTTTAGCGAAATATAGTAAAGAATTGCTCCGATTTACAAATTTTGGTTAAGTGGATGTATGGAATATATTGGAAATGGCAAACGAAATTATTATTATTATTATTATTATTATTATTTCTAGCAGTAGAAAAAGAAGAAGAATTAGAACATAATGAACAATTCCACAATTCCTAGGAAACAATAACATTTGTATGTGCCTTATGTGTTCATGAATTGTTAAACACGCTAGGTTCCAGACAGCACATATCAAGGTTGATACGGCTACAGTATTTCCTACACATCTTGCTTGTATTTCTATAGAGCGTACACTGAAGAACATCGTCTCAGCACTCTGACTGAGAGAAATTAATATTTTTCATGTTATTACGCAGCGGAAGTATCAATATTGGAAATGATAAAATATTTCCTTTCTTCTCTCAGCGGAAACCGAACCCATATCCCCGTTAAAAAATGAACGCTTTACCCACGTTTAAGGTAGCGGAAAATAACTCGATGAAAGATGTATTACAAACAGATTCAATGTTGTAATGACGAAACACACTGATTTCGGTCACGATAAAATCGCAAAGTGTTCTGTAGAAACGATAATTCAGAGAATTCACATTTAAATTGAAAAAGAGAAAGACAAACACTCAAGGGCATGAAAGAGAAAATGGTCTTTAGAGAGATTCGAACCGGTCATCTTCACTGGAATCTGGTATTTCCGACCACTGTTTTTAAAGACTGGTTTATCGAACGTTCCTGAGTATGTTGATTTTCCTATGCATTACCCATTTTACTTAGTTTTACCGTTTTCCCCTGGACTTTCTTCAAGGCAGGACAGGGATACAGAAATATCAAGTACATTAAAATTTCAAAAGCTGTCCTACCGGAAATCGAACTCGGGGACATGTACACCAAAGTCGCATGGGCAGCTACTAGTCCAGCAGAGCGGGCATCGACTAAGCTATTTTTGAATGGCAAACAAAGGAGCATAATAAAATAGATTTAAATAGGTGTAGTATGACGATGAGAAACAAATGTTCCAATAGAAATAATAGAAAATATCCAGAGAAAGTAATTACTAATTCGTATGTTTTACTTCCATATTATTATTATTATTATTATTATTATTATTATTATTATTAGTAGTAGTAGTAGTAGTAGTAGTAGTAGTAGTAGTAGTAGTAGTAGTAATAGTAGTGGTAGTAGTAATAGTAGTAGTAGTTGCTCTTGTTGTAGTTGGTGTTGAAATTTGAATGGTAACAGTAGCATCCGTGAATGTTGTTGCAGCATTTAAATAATAGCAATTTTAATTCTTTACTTGGGCATCGATGCTATATTATATTATGTAAAAGTACACTTTAAAAATATTTTTCTGGTATTAGTTTATAATTATATTTTTTCACAAGGCATTAATATACATTGTAGAGTCTCATGTTTAGTGTTTTATCCAGTCTCCTTAACATTGAGGAACGCAATCTCGACATCGGGTATGTCTAACGGGTGGCCTGTGAAGTCACGTTATGTAGTCCAGGGCCTAAAAGTACGTTATATATATTTTTCCTGTTTATTATGTATGGATATTTTGTCGTGAAATCTAAAAACCCGAAAATTATAATTTAAAATATCTAAACTGGCTATTATATCCTTAGAATTGCTAGAATAGTTTTGAAATAAATAACACTTGTATTAATAATGTCCATCATGGAAAACATACATTAAAGCACGATGATATTACCAAAGTTGATACACTTTTCCGTATAAATGAAAGAGGGGTAAAGTTCTAAATCCTTAAGTTTTAACATGTAGAGTATAGGCTATATATAACAATTACAAAACTTAAGCTTTTCGTAAAAGTTAACAAGTTTGTAAACACGAACTTTGTAAGGAAGATTGTCTTTATTGTTTTTCGTAGTGGCTCTCAACATATTCAACTTCCTAAGTGGCCCGATGGGTTCAAAACAACATTGGGTATCCCTAACCTAGAAAGGGGTCATGCTTATTGCCTTTCATAGCTTATGGTTATGAATATAGTAACTCTCTAGAGAATTTTAATAAACAGAAAATATGTATAAAACGTACGTTTTTGGGAGCGGGCTAGACATCATGGCGTCGTGGGTCAACCATTAGACATTCCTGCTCAAGCGATTCTTGTTCTTCAATATTGTAGTTTATAAAACACTAATCATGACGATCTACAATATATATTAATGCCTTGTAAAACTATAATTATAAAGAAATACCTGAAAATTATTTTTAAACTGTAGTTTCACATAACATATAGCATCGATGTTCAAGCAGGGAATTAACATTTGTATTTTCTAAATGCTGCAACATCGGTGCGAGAGGCGCTGTGTTTGATTCCCAGTGGGGGCACTCCGTCGGAAAAATGTAAATATCTCCTTCAGTTCAGCCATCTTGAATAAGGTTTCCTAGGTTTTCTCATTGACGCCAGGCAATTACCAGGGTGGTGCCTAACTCATAGGTCCCAGGCCGCTTCTTTACTTCCCCAGTCCTTTCTTCCTTCCCTTTCCACAAGTATGCTCGCCAAGGAAGGTCATCCCTCATACTTGAAGGGCTAAATGGCCATAAGTGCCGAGAGCCCAGAAATATAATTCCTACATCCTCAATGCGGCAACAACATCTACTAATACTATTGCTACCACTAATATTTCAACACTACCAACACCAGCTACTTCTATTACCACTACTATTATTACTAGTACTAATAATGATATGGAATTCAAATATACGAATTAGTAATTGCTTTCTCTAGACATTTTCTATCTGATATCATTTCTAATGGAACATTTGCTTCTCAGCGCCCGACTACATCTATTTTATTATGCTCCATTGTTTGTCATTTAAATGTAGTCCAGTAGTTGCCCTTCCTGCTGGTCTACTGGTGCCGTGCGTCTTTGGTTTACATCTCTCGGGTTCGATTTCCGAATAATAAGAAAAAAGCAAATAAGATGAAACGCACGTACAACAACGGTGTATTGTATTGCTACTTGCTAGGTTCTTATGGAGCCCGGAATGGAGCTTGTTTCCCAGCCCCACTTGTAATAGGGTCCCTGCTACATAGCCCAGTTTACAAGGGGCCCCAGTTTCCCAGCTCTGATTGTAATGGGACCCCTATTTCAAAGTCGCACTTGTAATGGGGACCCTGTTTCCCAGAAATTACATGTAGGTACTTTAATAAGGCTTCTCAGTATAAGTATTACGGTAATTTTTACTTCCATGCCAGTAGAACTCTAGTGGTACCCTTTCGCATACTCTTTGGAATCCGACAAGAAATCGGGGCTGGCAACAGTGGATGCATGAAGGAGATATGAAAAGTTAAGTTGACGAAACAATAGTAAATATCAAGGAATTACAGACCTAAGCGGTAACATTTTTATATCACGAAATTATATGGTATGACTTGGGCAATGTGTACCAGTTATCGACTGAGACGTGATGGGTTTCGTTAGATTCGTACTTACAAGTAGATCAATAATTGGTATAGCACTTTTCTGAAAATCAATTTTTATTCAGGAAATTAATAAACACTCGTGATTTTGGGCAATGGGGACCAGTTGCTGACTGGAACGCAATGGATGTCCTTCGATTTGTATTGAGAAGTTGTTCAATAATTTATTTGACACTTTCCCGAAAAATATAATCTAGTAAACTGCGTTTCTACTTTTCGATTACGTTTATCTATTTTGAATGTATTACGAAAAGACTGTAAAATTAGTGGTAGTTTAATTTCACCTTATTAAGGCCTCGTAACGGGAAGATATTAAATGGGATTCTTCACTTTAAATTGAAGAGAATAGTGGCATTCTTGAAGAAACTCGCTTTCTACGACAGGAGCCAAGCAGTGTTCTTGTATATTTGTATAGGTAAATGAATATTCGTTGATGTTCGTGGAAATTTTGCCATAAATAAAAGAAATAATCTCTCAGTATGTAAATAAACTTTTTTCCAACTGGTCTACATTTTTATTCGTGTTGAATTGTACTGTTATATTTGTTTGTGTCCGTTTTATCCCTATATACGCATGCATATATGATATACTAATCATGTTTTATTATTGTGTAAACATAACTAATAACTTATTATCCGTATGGGTAGTTGTAGTTATATCTTAGTAGTAAGTTAACTATATAATAAAAAAGTAATTTAATACTGAAGTTTCATATTATTTTATATTGCATTGTGCTAATTATTCTTGCTTTGTTAAATATAAATAAAAATATTAATTTTAAATGCTTTTTCAACATGATAACAAACTTCAACATTGGAGAAGTTTCATTTCAGAAGCAAGGAAAACCATTTAAATATTTTCATGAATTTTCTTTTGTCCCTTGATATCGGCTGAACTAAATTTTAAATCCTCTAATATCCTGAATCTAATATATCCAGTTTTCAGATATAATCATTTTCGACTTCTGAATCGTTCACGAAACTTCTAATTAGGGTTACGACTGTAAGTCAAGTATATTCTAAAGATGTGAACATAAACCTTGTTGGGGAGCTGAAACATTTTTTATCAATATGTTAGGACAGTTAAAAACACAAACATGAGAATCTGCCATATTTATAACTGTATCAAGTAATATTTATTGGGCATGTCCGATCAGCATTACCTAATATAGAAGGAATTCTTAGAATGTGTTTTTATATGATAATTTCATATTTCCATAGAGAAAAATCTTTTTCTCAACTAGAGGGTAAAAAAATGAATTTAGAAAATTAATTTCTCTGGATAAATTATGTAACCTCAGCCGCATGTGTATAGAAAGGAACAAGCTTTGCAGTTTATTATTTGATGATATTATCAATAACTTTTCTTTTATAAAGGCAAGAAGGAAAATGTTTTAATGTACATAGTGTTTGTTCGTTGTTAGTATACCCAGTATCTAACGAATACGATACATGTGAGCAATTGAATGAGAATTAGGCAGATATATTATTAATGTAATTAGTTCCGTAAAGTAGTTTTTTGTTACTGATGTTTTATATGATTGTGACATATTACTAGAAATGCCGTCTTTTACACAGTCAGTTAGCAGGGCACAGAAGTCTGCTGTTCCAAAGAACTGTATGGACTACTATGGTGATATTGATATTATGTAAATGCATTCTCTTAACTACAATTGCATTGTGTGCAAGTTATAACATAATCGCATATTAATAATGCTATACATAATTATTAGTACTTTGTGTAATATGTAAATACCACTTATTATTTCATATTATAGTAAGCTTCCAGAGGCTAGATTATGAGTCCGTATGTTGTATTTCTAAAGAACATTGCTATGTGTTGTGAATGTAGTAAGATTATAAAATGTAAGTTGATCAATAAAATGTATTTAGATACCTATTAGCCATAAATAATCATATAGCCTTATTTAACCTTCGTCCACAAAACGGTGACATTCTGTCACTGAAAAAGAAAGCTAGACATATAGAGGGGCCCATTACCTTGAAAAGCTTAGGACCCCATCAAACGTAAATCCGGCACTGCCAGAATCTCGTCCACGTTGAAAACTTGATCGAGATCGGTGAGATGGTTCAAGAGTTACGAAGTCACAAACAGTCACTTTCATTTTTATACACATAAATAGGCTCATATTTTTTAACCTCTCAGTATTGTATGATTAATTAGTTATCAAATGTATTTACAGAAGGAATGTATTTTCTCAGATACAAAATTAGTTCGTCGTATAAATTTCTAATTACATGATTGCTTGTGTTTATTTCAGTCTAATTTCACACCCATCCAAGTGTCACTGATTATTCAAGGCATTATTTTAAACCGATAAGTCTTGTAAGCGTTTTTTTCTTAACTAAAAGTAAGAAATGAATAGAATATACAAATATTTTAACAGCAAAGGATTAACAAAATATTACGTTATTAATTATTTCGGCATATATTTATGTTTAAAAGATAAATAAAATATCTGAGTCCGAGTTTCGAACCCTCAATCCTAAAGTTTCACAAGTTCTTTACGGAGAGTGAGTGCTTCCCCACGCTCGGCTACTATCAGCACAAGTATATTCGGCAGCTACTATCTATGTAAGAACTGAGGGAAAATGTAATTCCCTCTGTACAGATCTGAGGGAATGAAGATTGATCTAAGTTCTCGTTTCCAGACTTAGTCTCTAAAAGGATTTTTAGGTTTTTCTGAGCAGAACTTTACATTGTTAACGTCACCCCTGTGTGTATAATGTAAGACTACAAATACTCTTCCAATATCATAATAGTTATAGTGATTCAATATAACACAATCCATGAAGAAATATTTAGCATAGCACTACTTGGCAAAAATTACATTGCTAATTTAACCGAGTGGGTAACAAAATACCTCTTAACCTAAAGCAGAAACAAACTAAAAGATTATAGCCTCAATTTTCTTTGCTAAAGTAACCTAGAAGTTAGTGAAAACATGTTTTGCAAATGTTCTCGGTAACTAGTATCAAAAAGTAGGTTACAAGAGCCAAATATCATATAACCGACTACTGCTTAGTTATTAGTTTCCAAAGAGTTGTTCTAACTGAGACTTGGCTACTTAAACCTTCATTCCGAAAGCGAAACGTATCTGTATTTATTTTTGTTCTTTCTTTCATTGAAACCTTTTGTCATTCTCTCTCTCTCTCTCTCCCCAGCCTTCATTTCATAAATACAACTTTCAAGTTAAGAGACTTCACAAGAGGACTAGGGGAGTGGAAGAATAGTCGAAGTGTTATAAGTAGTGGTGTGATAATGACAACGTTGTCTGTTCCAATTACTCTATTGTACACTTATACTTTAAATTTAATTTGTTGTTATAAAGTGAAGGATAAGTTTTCTTGACTGAAAGGTCTCATCTCGAGACGAGATGCAATAATCATGCACATGTTAACCATTACAATAGATATTATGGAAATATTATCAAGAACAGCAATCCATTTTGATATTTAATTATGTTTTTGTTTATTATTCTTTACTAAATTATAGTTCTGGTTTAATTAGAATATAGCAAGGGATAGTGAATGATATGTTACAGCGTTCAACAAGAAAGAACCTGTGTTACTGTGATCTCGTAAATGCTTCTAATCGAGACATGCTCGTATTATTAAATGAACATTAAATTACACAAACGCCTGTTATGTGCTCATAAATATTCAAAGATATACATTTTTACTATTTGCCATGTTTGAAACATATGCTTCAGTTTCTATTGATGTAATAGTTTGTACAAATTAAAATTTCACACGCTCGCCATCTCGTTTTCAGTTCCTTAGATTGCCCTTTTGTTTCTTTAATTGCATTTTGCGAGTACACTGGAAACCAATCGTAGAACAACAGAAAATATCTTTTTAGCTTTAATTTGTAAATAATTTAATAATAATAATAATTTCTTTTTTAAAAAATGAAGAAATACAATTGTTTTGCGCATAGAGGAAATTTTCGGAAAACAAAGACGGGATTCAAATTATCACTCACGGCGTGATATTTTTTCATGGAGTTTCAATAGAGATATTAAAACTGAAAATTAAGGAAAGTTAAGGTAATGTTTCAGGTAATGCTACTCTCAGGAAGGAACATAGACTGAAAGTATTTGAGAACAAGATCCTGAGACGAATATTCGGACCCAAGAGGAACGGGAATGGGGAATGGCGGAAACTTCATAACGAGGAACTACATAATTTATACGGTTTACCAAACATTATTAGGGTCGTCAAGTCTAGGAGGCTTAGGTGGGCGGGTCATGTAGCTAGGATGGAAGAAAGTAGAAACGCTTTCAAAGTCTTGACTGGAAGATCAATCGGAAAACGACCATTAGAAAGACCTAGGCGCAATATTAAGATGGATCTCGCAGAGATTGGAATACAAAGTAGAACCTTGATGCAGTTAGCTAAGGATAGAAGTCAGTGGAGAGCTTTTGTGAACGCGGCATTGAACCTCCGGGTTCCATAGGCCATAAAGTTAGTTTTTAATTAGTTAAGGTAATTATCAAACGAAAACATTCACGAATTGTAAAAAATGTTGTATACTGAGAAACAGAATGAAAGTGTGATCAGGATTGATTTTTCCTTCGTATGCCTAATGCTAAATAAGATCACTTTGTAACTGTCTCGTGATTTCAATCGTTCTGTACATAGTAAACAACATGTTATTCACGATTGTTTATTCTCTGAAGAGGGATGGATTTTATCCGCTTTTTTGCAGATAGCTACACTGACATCTTTTGAACAAAGTAGAGACTTGTAGAGTGGCCTTACCTTGTTCTCAGCAAAGCCAACATCACTCAAAAGTTGTCTAATGGTGAAGAATATTGAGATCAATGTGCAAATGCATTTTTTTTATCGCGTGTGTACAATAAAACTAACTTTTAGAAGACAAATTAGGTCACAAATATTCACAATTTAAATTTTTGAATATTTTATTAGATCAATAAAACAACGTGAGTAATCGAAATTTACAGAAATATATGCGTTAGTGGTAGAGACCTTCTACTATCTCTTTTTGAACTGACAATTTCCGAATTTAAAGGTGGACAAATGTACACTTTTCATAATTTGAAAAGCTGTGCCATTGTGTCAAAATTCATCTTGAAATAGAGCCCCATTCTACTTGATCTTGAGACTATTATTTTAAAATTTTGCCTCATGTTGTTTCAAATATTCCATGAAAACTCAAAATTCCCGTCAGAATTAAAGTGTTGTTTACGTATAAATTTGAAACGGTTTACTTTTAGAAGGTAAAAATCAAAGGTACTCAAATTTATAGAGTTTTATATTCGGGATCTAAAGAACATTTACCATGTGTGACTTTTGAGAGAATTCCTAAATTTTATGGTTCGCAACACACTACTCCAAGTTTTGGGTAGAAAATATCAAGGTATCCTGTAGCAGGGAAATGGCCTTTGTACTCAACCATATAACATAATAATTTCTAATAACAATATAAAGTTAGATCAATCATTGACCATGTGGTTAGTGTGTAACATATTGGTATATTTTTGGCATTTTGAGCTATTGAAGGAAAAGCAAAAGCGCCCAAATTTACAGTTACAAAGTACAGTCCTAAAGAACTGGTCTCAAATTTTGTTTATTGACAATTATAAAAGAGAATGGATGGTTTTCCTATCTATATAATTAGATAACGTCATAAAATATGCCAAAAAAATAAAACAGATCAAAAACTCCCAAAATTTTAAATTTTGTACTTTTTAATCATGAACGGCGAACAAGATGAACCATCCAAACGTACACAGTATCCTTAGGTAGTATAATACCATACAAACTTTCTGGTTTGTCAAGTTCCAAAATTTATGTTATGTAATTCTATGTACCACTCCTAACATTTGAGTAATCTAATGTACCCTTTGCAAAATTAAGAATAGTTTGTTCTAGGTACCACTGTACCATGGCCTCTGAGTAAGCGATCCAGGGGCACCAACATTTCCTTAACTGTTGTGCATACCACAAGCTGTAATACCGAAATTCAGAACAACCTGTCGATGTAAATTTGAAATACTTTAGAGTCATATACAGTTAGAAATACATGTATCTTTAATACGTTAGATCCCATCCACTTTCATCCTAATGATTTTGCTTGTGGTTTTGAAATTGTATACGTATTTCCTGCAGTCTATGTTAAAACAGGATAGTCTATAATATTTCATATTTGAACATGCTTACTGATTTGTACTTGAGAAAACAGATATAGAAAGAAATTATCCATAGTTTTAATATTTGGTTTACCAATCTACTCACCGTCAGAATACCTTTCTTCATATCAAAACTCATATACATATCAGCATATTAAGGATGAATAAAACTTTCACCTGCATCTATATCAAACTCAATAGATCTGATTAACTTATTTAAATACTCGATTGCTTTTCGATTAG
This sequence comes from Thermobia domestica, assembly GCF_964235325.1. Classification (NCBI taxonomy): domain Eukaryota; kingdom Metazoa; phylum Arthropoda; class Insecta; order Zygentoma; family Lepismatidae; genus Thermobia; species Thermobia domestica. The sequence continues at coordinate 63,927,649 of NC_137467.1, forward strand.
GCTTAAAAGATTGCTTAAAAGAACGCATTGCATTCATATGACTATTTTATTCATATTTATTATAAAATATAAAAGTAATATTTTTTGAATTGAACAATAAAAGAAAATTAAGAACTCAAATATAATTTCTCCAAACATCTTTATTTGTATGTTGTTGTTTAATAATCTGAAATACTATATTCAACTGTAAACATTTTTGGCAGTGTAGTACATAAATGCCATAACATTACCTCATTAAAATGTTTTATAGACGTATTACTGTATTTTATATTGCTATGACCAAGATACTTTATAACAGTTGTTGGTGGATAGCCTCCGAGTAAATCAAACATTTTTTTCTTTCAATAATGAATGCAATGCGTTCCTACATTTTCAAATGTATCAAAATTCACAATACCACACTCATTTTTTTTAGTTGTTTAGGTAATCCGTCACTCATAAATACACCTCTAAAGTTTTTTTTCTTTAACTGTTTCACGAGTGTCAATAAATCAAATTTACTTAAGACTGATTTCTCTCTACCCTTGTTGGATTTCCGTTTTTTGGAACCTTATTGCCTTGCGCTTCTTTCATGCCAAGTATTGTCTTCTATTTTTAGTTCTTTCTATTCTTTTTTATCATCTACGGCCTTTGCGATGGCGCAAGCGGCATAACCTAGAACGCATATTATAGCTAGAATGGTTAAAATAGTAAATATAAAACCTCCGTAATAAACTTTATCATTTATTTTCATTTCTTTGTTTAGTTCTTATATTTGAGGTATAGAAAGAGGTAAAGACATACATAAACCTTTACTGAGTTTGCTTCTTTTTGTTCGTTTCATGGTTAAAATGTGATATTTAATTGTTTAGTTTCTTCATTAGGAATAGTAAAAGTAAAAGTTTCAATTTCATACTTATATTTATTATAAGATTAAAACAGATTTTAAGGAAATCTTCATAAAAACTAAACAAATCTAAAATACTTATAAACCTAAGCCAAACCTTACTTTTGCATTCATCACTGATGCAGTTCCTAAAGCTTACAAACATTCTGTTATCAAGTTTGCATTTTTTGGCAAAAAGTCTCTGTAGTACATACCAGGTTATTTACAAATTTCGTGTAATCGATTTATACCCTTATCATCTCTTTCTAACCTTTTATTTTTTTGGACCTCTCAGTTAATCCTTCAAGTTTCCCTGAAGTTTGGACTGTATCTTAATGAATCATTGGAGTTGGTCAGATGCTCACCACCACATCCGTTTAGTCTCTGAAACGGCTCAATATTAGACTGACAATTTATAACTAATTATGCCCAACTTAGAGCTCGTCTGCAGATTTACCAGTTCTAATCATTATTACCATTATGTTAAGTGATTACTCGAGTTCCTGTTAACAGTTTCCAAATTGATTTGTCAGATTAGACTCTAAGAACTTCCCCGAAACAAGGTGTATATAGCCATGTTCCTTTAGAATATGACAGAGGCATAAAGTTGATCTCAGTACGAATAACCTGAAATATGCATCTCAGATGGAAGTTTATTAATCAAATCATTTAGTAATCCTTTCCCATATTTCTCATTATTACAAACTGGAGGAAACAATGTATATAAAATCTTTATCAAATAAACTATACCTTCGTATCATTAGGAACAAATTGTGAGAGTTTTAAATTAAGCCTTATAGGATTTCCACATTTCAGAAAAATTTTAGGCCTTCATTCAAACAGCTACTGCTTCCTCAGTATTTATCGTAGGATTTCGGTTCATGCCTCGATTTTTTAAGATAGAGCATACCTTCCAACGGTACCAGTCGCTTGTCCGTATTATACACCAGTAAAAGGAAATTTGGGTAAAACCGGAAGATTTTTTGAAAGATAACTTTTTCGAAATTTTGCGCAACTCTAGCCCGAACCTTGATTTACGTATTGACCTGCATTTTTAAGAGAATATGATGGTATGTATACAATATGTGTGAAAAAATTTGATCTTGTATTTTGAAAACTTAGGTGGGGAGGAATTTTTTGAATGTCTCAAGGTGACCTATATTTTCATATAAATATATACATATATATAAATAATTCAAAAATGTTTTGCGTCATTACTATTTGACGTAAACTCATGATTCAAACGCCGTTTTCTTCGTATAACAAGCCTTTTGCAATATCACTCACGTGACCGCAACACACACCTGAATCAAAAAGTGTGTGAAAACAGGAATTTGTTTTGAAAATCTCGCGAAAATATTTGCCCCTCTGGCTCAATTTTAGAGGACGTTTTAGGTTTAAGATCTAAGATGTACTCAGCAAAAGCACCCCAAATCGATTTAACAGAAAAAGACTTCATAGACAAATTCGATACAGAGTAATGTAAAAAAAAGCGAAAGGTATTAAGAAAAATATTGCATGTCAAGAACTCACATGTAATGAACATATACACTGTTTATTATAGCAAAATGAGAAGATGAGCCTAATTAGAAGCACTAAGCATGATATATTTAGTTTAGAAGTAAATAAGTTAGCATTAAATTGTACAGATGATAAAATATGTGTTTTAAAATATTGGATAAATTCTCTGCCATGGGGTCATTATACGATAGAAGATAAGGAGATTTAGTTTTAAATATGAGTTTTTTGGTTATGTATATCATAAAATTATAAAATGCTTGCAGGGACATGGGTTTAGAAGTAAATGCAGGGAAAACTAAATACATGGAAGTGCGTCGGGACCGTAATACCGCAAATTGTGGAGGCGTTAAAATATTAAATAATACTTTTGATAAAGTGGATACTTTCAAATATTTAGGATCAATATTAACAGACGAAAATCATATCACGAAGAAATTAAATGTCGACTAAAAGCAAGGAATTCGTGTTACTATTCGGTTCAAAATCTCTTGTCATCGCGAATTCTGTCGAAGAATTTGAAGCTTAAAATATATAAAACGATAATCATGCCTGTTGTTCTGTATGGTTGCGAAACATGGTCGCTTACTCTGAGGGAAGAACATAGACTGAAAGTATTTGAGAACAGGATCTTGAGAAGAATATTCGGACGAACCCAAGAGGAACGAGAATGGGGAATGGCGGAAACTTCATAACGAGGAATTACGTAGCTTATACGGTTTACCCAACATTGTTAGGGTCGTGAAGTATAGGAGGCTTAGGTGGGCAGGTCATGTAGCTAGAATGGAAGAAAGTAGAAACGCTTTCAAAGTCTTGACTGGAATACCCATAGGTAAACGACCATTAGGAAGACCTAGGCGCAGATAGGAGGATAATATTAAGATGGATCTCGTAGAGATAGGAATACAAAGTAGAAACTGGATGCAATTAGCTAAGGATAGAAATCAGTGGAGAGCTTTTGTGAACGCGGCACTGAACCTCCGGGTTCCATAGGCCATAGAGTTAGTTAGTTATGTATATCATAAAATAAATATGCGCTTTACGTATACAGTGAAAATAAAATGACATTAGAAAACATATGTAAAGGGATCCCTAAAATAGACCCAATTGGAAAATGTATAACCACTTAGTTCTGTAACTGTGCGAAATTTCATATCCAAAATGTATGAGGTAGAAATGTGCGCTAGAAATGAGGTTTATTACCTACTAGTTTTGAAGAATCTGCATAGTCCGTGGCAAATCTTACGCTGACATCCTCGAAGATTATGCTTTACATCTAGTGGGACTGAAAGGACACCACACATCACAACCTACTTTCGCTCGGTTGTATGATAGGCGCTGTCCTGGACTGTCGAGAGCTAGTGCGATTGTATCTAGTAATTCCAGGAAACTGCAAATACTATTCAAAAGAAAGTGTCAAGTTCCTAGATGGCAGCGTGTCAAGCAATTGATTTTAATTATCCTTCAGAAAGTGAAAAGCTCAGTTGGGTTAATTTTATGAACTCACCGCTTATTCCGAATTTGGCTGTATCAAACTACCATCTGTTTAGGTCTTAGCAGATTTTCACGAAGCTGTTAACTTATTTTGAAACGAAAATGTTAAGAAAAACACGTCACTAAATGTGCTTTAGCCTTTAATTCCCAATATGTTTTGAAAATTTTGCAATTACCAAGTTCACGTTTATGTATATTGGATATTATTCGTATTTTTATATTACTCTTTGGGTCGTATTTTTCACTTTATTACGTTCATTGATTGGTTGATTGTTTTCCCTTAATGTCACTTTAGAACACCAGTTTTATATGAAGATGAGACTTAATTTACAGTACAATACGTAAATGTAATCGAGTGTTAATTCAAGTTAACAAACTTTCCCCCGCAAAAATAATCAAATACTTAGTTATAAGAGAGCAATGTAAGTATTAGGGTAAATGCGACAGTAGTCGACCGAATTAGGGTAAATGCGACAGTAGTCGACCGCGCTTTCGACACTACCTCTGGCGATCTCTCAGACAGTTCGGGATGTCTTTTCAAAAACGAATTATACCAACCAACACCAGGACGCCCGTTTTTGAAAAGGGATGGCCTAGGTCTACCACCAGAAGTAATAAGTTTTTGCACCGCGTTTAGAAGATCATCCTTTTTTCTAGGAATCTCTAATTTCGCCACAGCAATCAAGCAATCTGCAAGTTGTTTCTCTTCCTTCTCTGACAATATAGTTGAGGGACCCATTTTTCTTCCTTCTGGACGCCTGCTGTGTAATTTATCTAAAAGTGTTATTCTTGGCACACCAAACGTACTAGAGGTTTTCCGCGCACTCATTCCCTTCGACCTTACGGCTTCCAAAACATTCTTCATAGCATCTTCAGTGTAGTTAAACAAACGTTTGTTGTTGACTGGAGCCATGGGAGCTTTGACTTAGACCGTTTTCCCTGAAAACAAGAGAGAGATTGTTTTAGGTTTTCGGTCATGATAAGAATGGTAAGTACAATTACACAGCAAGAAAATTATTAGTGTCTGTACACACCATTCGATTTATATCGTACGCGAATTGTCGTACTACAAGGTTATCCTACATTGATTTAAATAAGGTTTTTCCCATTTATTGGATTACGATTCGGAATCGAATGAAACTAACAAAGTAATTACTAGATCTGGCTTATTAAATGTAATTTGTGTGAGTCATACGACAAAACTCGAATGGTGTGTACAATCATTTAGGGAAAACAGGCCAGCGAACACAAAGAAAAATGGAATATTTTTTCCTCCCTAAAGAAATAGAGCGAATTTTGAGCCTAACACTTAACACTTTTGAACTCAGTTAGGAGCTATGCGTGATCAAACCTAAACTGCATATCGGCTTAAAGTTGGCTACGTTAGAGAGTATTGCCGCTAATTTAAATGAATGGAAAGGTAGGGCCTATCATAAAAATGATGGGTATGAACTAAGCTACAACATAATTTAATGAAGTTTTTATCGCTAGAAATACTTTTAATCTCACTACTTTTTAAGTTTCTAAATTAAATTGCCTTTTTTTCTAAAATAAATAATTAAATAAAGACAAAGTGTTCAATGAAATGCCTAACGAGACAATTCATGCCGATAACCAGTAACAATTGATGATTAGGAAATTACTTAGCACTATTTTTCAAACCAGAATTTCAATAATTAAGTCAAATACAGTAGTCGACCACGAAGATACAGAAGTCGACCACCCTAGGTCGACTACTGTTTTCATTCAAAAGTTAACAATATTTCCTACTTTATATGCTTTATTATTTCTTTCGCGGAACCTTGAGGCAAGAATCATATCAATATTTAATGGCTATCGGAAAACACAGTAGTCGACCAGGGTGGTCGACTTCAAAATATGCATTCCCATCGTCCATACAGTAGTCGACTCCCCCCTAATATACATAACGGAAAATGTTTTAACAATAAAACTTTAATTAATACAATGTTTAATGATTATATATTCCCGCATCAGAAATTCAAGTTGATCAGTTCATTTTAATGTAATAAAATTAAAGCTTACTTACCTGTTGGCAAGATCCTCAAAAAATATCTTGTTATTGTGTTCTCCAGCTAAAATTGCATACGACTTCACGAACAATCACATTCCCGCCAAACCGCAAGAATAGTAATCCTACACAAAAAACTGATTAATCACAATACTTGGGTGCGTTCGAAAATGCAGTGCTAGATACTGAGCGGTAATAAATAGTGATCTTACGAGTAATTCTTTTTAGGGTGGACGATTACTATAGGTAGGTCGACTATAGTCGCAACCACCCTACTTCTTTATTTTGTCATTTTAAAATCTATATACTTTTTAACAAATGAAGTAGTCTGATTTCAAAAATACTTACGAAATTGTTTTTTTTTTTTTTTTTTTTTTGTACGAATCACATGACAATAGTTGCTAAATTGCATGTTAGCGTTCCTTTCACTAGCAAACCTGTATGAGACCTGAGCACATAATGTAACATGCAATCAGAAGCAGATCATCTTCTATCGAAAAACGAAACTAACAATACAGTAGTGCGCTTAAAAGGATAATAATACAGCAATGAAAATACTTTCTAACTTTTATTTCTAGTTATGGTATTTCACTTTCACAACTCGTATAATACTGTTTCCTAATAAAAAATGAAAAGAAAGGAGTTACCAAAAGATTATTCAAAGAAATGTTGTCAGTGTATGGGGTAAGATAGCAGGAGGTAAAACATATTCCTGGGTTTGAAAAGGCGATTCACAAGTTATTTGCCCAGTTTGCCCAAATATTTCATAACCTACTTCAAACCCGGCTCTAAGCGTAAAATGCATTTCTTTTCCACACTAAGCTTCATTTAGAGTCAGATGTGACTGAGTATGTGACGAATAATTAAACACTAGATTTCTCCCCATATACAACGTATTTCTACTGTATATCCATATACTATATATCCGTATCTACTGTATTTCCGTATACCAATATACAATGTATTTCTACTTATTAGACCAAGGTTCAAATCTTTGTTTGTGATATTTTTAATTTGCTTCAATTTACATTCCAATACATACAGAGCAAAAGCTAAAAAAATCAATGTATGATAAGCAAACGCTTCTTTTGTGGAGAAAGAAAAAAATGAAGGCAATGAACTCGTATAGCCTGAAGAATAGAGACATATACACAAATTTTATCTTTCAATTGTTCTTGATTTCATATTTATAACTCATACATGATCAGTGTTTCTTAAAATTATTTTTCTCACATGATAGGTGCAATGAAATAATGGAGTGTATACACACAACAAATTATAATGTCTTTGCATGTATTATGCATTAATATAAGATGCTTGTTAGACAATGGAATACACACACACACACATACATATATACATACATACATATATATATATATATATATATATATATATATATATATATATATATGTGTGTGTGTGTGTGTGTGTGTGGGTGGGTGGGTGTGTATTGTGTGTATGTGGTGAGACATCTAAAGGAATCATCTGAAATATTGAAAAAAGAGACAACGCTAGCGATATACGTTTCAGGTAAACAGCAATATGGGGCTTCTCAAACAGGCGTGTGTATTGGAATGTAAATGCCGTAGGAAAAAATCGGCAAATGAGGCATCGAGAACAAAGTTATTTTTAAATCAAACGGTATACGAATAACATGAAAGGGTGCCGCAGAAAAATACAACGGCGGTTGTGTCATGCATCTACTGTACGTAGTAACTGGGATATGACCAGAGTATTGGTTGTAAACAGAAAGACAAGTCACCCACTTCGCCGCCAGTATTGCGGTGTGTGTGAACTGTCAGAAATCATTGGAAAAGACAAACATGAACATATAGCATTCGAGAGTGAAGTAACGATCTTGAGACATCGTCACCAAGATTTATTTGATGGGTTACAGAATATACTGATAATGAGTAAAACTCTCTGTCGAAGAAACATAGAAGCTGAAACGTGCAGTGGGCGTTAAAATATTCTGTCAAAGTGCATGTTGAAAAAGGTGGCCGTTCTCTGCGACATAGTTTTCGAGAAGTACACGCAAAGATCATTTCACAAAATGTAGTACTCCACGTGGATTGACCCTACATCCTGCAGTAATACGTTCTTGTATATCGTCTGATGTTGTTGGCACGTCCTGGTAGACAATGTCCTGATAGTTTCCACAGAGAACAAATTCTAATAGCGTTAAGTCTGGAGAACAAGTCGACCCTTTAACAGGTCATCCCAACCCTGTCCACTGCTTCTGAGAATTATTATTCAAACATGCTGTAATACGTCGTACCCTGTGAGCTTGACACCTGTCATGTTGGTACCACACTGCACTTCGTATCTGAAGTAGCATGTCCCTTGATAATGTTGGAAGTTAATTCTCTAGGAAGTGTATGTATCGGTCAGAGTTGAGTGTCTCCCATATGAAAAAAGCATGTCCAAGCACATGTTTAACACACCAGTTCTATTTCACACCAGATATTAACATTCTATGCGGGTTGGCGTTCCGCTTCTCGAAGCCAATGTGGATCTTTTATAGACCAATAGTGCATATTCCTTAGGTTAACGGTTCCATGATTGGTAAAAGTTGCCTCATTCGTAAATAGGATACAAGAAAAATTTGGAGTGTTTTGTCGTAACACTCATGAGCAAAACCGAAAACATTTCACAAAATCATTCCCATGTAGTTCGTGATACATGGACCTATGACTGCCTCATGACACTGCGCCTGGCAATATCAAGGATCTAGTGTGTGGATTCACTCCAACACCAGCTCAAATATTCTTTGCACACTCCTCACCTGTAATCGACTTGATCCACGCATTTTGTCCCGGTGTTACACCTCCGATATCCTTTAATTTCACAAAGAGCTTCCAAAAGTTGTCGTGATTCATGCCAGATATATCTCTGCGTATACACGCCAGGTTTCTGGAACATTCTTCCTGCAGTCTCCACAGGTCAGAAACATGCCGTGTTTTTTTAGCATTTTAAAACACCATCGTCTTTACAGTGACTCCATTCTCTATGCTCTTGGCTTGACAATCGTAACTAGCTCCACATCAGACAGTACAGACTGCATACCTATCAAAGTATTTGTAGTCTTTCTGTTTATAAATATTCTAATTGTCATATATGCAGTAGAAGCATGATACAATTCAGCTGTATTTCTCCCTGCGCTCCTTTCACATTATTCATGTATTTGTATATCGCTTTATTTTAAAACTTTCACTTCGTTTATCATCTCCAATTCGTCGACATTTTTCCTACCATTTCATAACTTCGTTTAGTGGGTACAATTTTATATTACTGTTTCCCGCAAACTGAATATTGCTTCTGTTTTTCATATCTCCGGTATTTCATGTGATAGTTTTAGATACCTCACCCTGCTATATAAGGAATAGTGAATAGCTTCATAACTAGGGCGGTCCTGAAACATCCGAAAGCTAAATATCAATTTGCTATTTTTTTCATATTTTAGCGTAAACGAATCTCGCATGTGCTATCGAAAACTGAATATTTCATCAATGTGTAATGGATGCGCAAGGCATTCTGTACAAGGAATAATTCCGATATATTCCCAATAAAATTCACGATTGTGGGTCTGATTTTAATTATAATCCAGACTAGCAAAAAAAAACAACCTTGGCAGCACTGAACTACAACGATATTGTATATTTATTTTGTAATTTCTTCTATTTTTATATCTTGGCTTTGGGCAACGATTCTTGGGTGTGCACAGTCTGTCGTGTGGAAGAGGAGGAGAAAGAATTTATACGTTGTTGATTCTAACTATAAAGAAATAAGATTTAATTTTAGTAGCTAAAATATAAGTTGATTTTATATGTATGATCGATACTCTTAGTTACCGTAACATCAGATAATTGTTTATTTAAACGTTGCTATGACAACCGAAAAAGAAAAGTATGGTAAATTAAAGTTTTGGATAATAAAGGAAATAGTAATTGAAGTTGTTGTGCCTGATTTTATGTAATTTGATCGAGCTGACATTATTTAAAATTCACACGTACTGTAGGCTGGAATGTAAAATATATATATTGTTACGGTGTAAGACTAGGCTGGCCTGGGAACCATAATCAAGCCGCCACTGATTTATTTCGGCCACTACTGACATGAAGTGACCCTACTCTTGGAGAAAATCGGTAGAGGATCGTTATTGAAATTGGTTCTGTAGGCACCATGCCAACGTGATTGTTATTTTTTATTGTCTTTTTAATTCTCCCACACCTTTGGAAAAGGTAGCAGAGCAAGCCACGATGAAAGGATTGACGTATTAAGTAGCCGATGATAAACACGTATTAAATTATATCAACAAACAATTCCCTGAAGTACGTGACGAACAAAGTCAGAGCGTTTCTGAGATCTCATGCTAGCAATTAATAAAATTACGGAATTGAGTTCTCCTGATGTATGACGCCTAGATTATTCTAAATTCTTCAGTCCCTGCTCATCCA
>NC_137467.1:64538214-64771301 GCF_964235325.1 Thermobia domestica
CGTTTGCCATTAGAAAATCAGTTCTATCTCAATTAAGGAGAAAAGCTGGGTAAACTTGACGCTAATTAATTTCGTTATAACGCCGTTGTTTAAACAGCGCTAACGATCAAATTTAGGCAATAACCAGCACTAGCGTAGCATAAACGTTTGGCTTTGAAAAATCAATTCTATTGCAGTTAGGGAAAAGAGCGGGGCCAACTTGACGTCAAGTTGGCCCCGAAATTTAAATTGTTCATAACTTTGTTATTTTGATAGCACAAACGCTGAAATTTGGGCACAAACCAGCACTAACGTAGCACAAACGAATAGCATTATTTATTTTTCTCCGTGCAAAACTGGTGGCGGCAACTTGATACTAATATAGAACTATTATGTATCATCACTTGATTTTCATAATTTCCGAGTGTCTACTAAAATTCAAAAATGAAATTTCGTGACTTCTTCGTGACCTTTTCTTTTCCAAAACATAAAATTTAGTAACATTTTCAAGAGCGAATTTGGGTGCGAATTTGGCTGAATTTTCAGGTATGCGATAGAAGCGTGCTTTGCTTACTATTTGGTAGCCCCCAAAGCCAACCATAGTCATTTTTGAAAATGAATTTTGACCTTTTATAAAACATTTTCCAGTCTATAGTGATATTTGTACAGATTTCTTTTTTTAAATCGTGACCCCAAAGTTAAATTTCGTGACTTTTCCTTGACTTTCAAGACCGTTCTCTGATTGCGTGACTTTTCATGGCCCTCATAACTTTCGTGACCGATAGACACTCTGTAATTTTGAATTATAACTAACAAATGGTTAAAGTTTATACATTGTAAAGAAATTAATATTTGCTGTAATTTGCAAGATATAAGCATACGTATAGAGGCAGTTATAAGTGTTTCCAGTTAAAAATAATTTAATAATTTTAGATCATTATATGGTGTTATAAACTTAGTTTTGCCAGTTTTTCCAGAAAGGTGCTAGCTGGAGTATCATCCGACCTTCCACTAAACTTGGTGATGAGTCTTATCTCACTAAACTTAAAAAGTATTCTATCTGTTCTTAATCTTCCTAGGATTTAGGAATTTAGAACGTACGCACTGTAGAAAATTTTACACTTTCTGTAGGAATAAACTGCAACGACTTTTGATCAGTTTTTTAATGTGCAAATGTGTGCCAAATCAGTAAGAAATGTGTCCGAAATGACAGCACAATGCCAAAATGAAGTTACCGTTATGTGCACAGAACTAAGTCACTCCTCGTTAGTAAAGATTTACTAGGGCGATTTTGGCATATCATTTGCACTGAAAAAAGAAAAAAAAACTTCCGACATTGGTTTCTAATTAGTAATGTGTATGTGCATTTAGTTAAGATTTATGAACAACTGGAAACAATTTTTTAAAATATATGCTTCCTAAAAATAGAAAAATTCTTCCAACAATTGAAGTTCCTTTCCCTTTCTTGGTACACAAACAGTGCCCCACATTATATATTGTTACATAAAATAGAAGATAAATTTAGTTTTAAAGTACAACGTAACTGTCACAATAGGAAACCAACAATGATCATCAGCGTGAGATATTTAGACAGAGACTACGTTATGAATACAGAAATGTCAATACAAATGTGCTAATAAAGTAAGGCCTAATATTACTATACGGGTCATATTATGACACAGGTCTCATATACTAAACCCGTTGAGGTTCTCATAATAAGACATTCGATCGATAAACAAATGTTTAACGTCACCTGAAATGTAATTGGAAGAGAACCAATAAGTCATTACATGTTACAATACGCATACTCACTGGTATAAAAGAAAGTAAAGATAGAATTAATATCAACTTTACTTATCCATCTTCATCTCCTGATGTTTGCACGTTAAAAAAATTGTAGGGGCACAATTTCTTCCATCTTCCACTATACAAACATCTCTCCACATAAGGAGATCACGTGACTTCCGGTGCAGGGCTATTTACTTTTATTTTAGCTCGCATCCACTAGATTGCAGCTCTTGCTTCACAAGATAGGTAGGGCTGTGAATTTAGATGCCTGTCCGCATATTATGGATTCTCCAGGCTAATCAGCTCTGAGAGAACTGATCAATGTGACATCGTGATCTAAAACAAGCGACTAAAATATTCCGCCAAACAGTAACAGAAAGATTTCGAACTAACTATATATTCCACTTCTGAACATAAAGCTTATTAATTTTACGTTCGGGAAAATAATCAACGTATTTAACCCTTTTAAATTTTATGGCCTGTATACAGGCCATGGCGTCGACCTTCGGAATTTGCTTTATAAATCTCTAGTAAAACTTTTCACACCGTTTTTTTTATTTTGCATTTATTCAAGTATGGAAGCATCAAAGAACATGTTTTATGGGTATTTTGCAGTCACGTGTGCGATGCTTGGGGGCAGAGACGTCATAATCAACGAAGGCAGCTTTCAAAAAAGGGTAAATTCTAGAGCTTCTTTTTAAAAAAATCGTGACACATCCCTATTAATCTTAGAAACATAGTTTGTACCTCGTTGCTTTTGTTATAGAGCAGTTTCCAAATGTAGCACTCACATTCCCCTATTATGTACCAGAAGTGGGAAAATCCTGCCCAAATCGAAAAAAGGGATTTTTCAGGAGAAAAGTTCCCTTTCTTCTAAATTTCTTCCCTCAGGGACATATCGACATATTAGAAGTGGTACCGTTGGAAACCTTTTCTTGTTTAGAACAAAGCGAGATACAAATCATGATATTAGAGTAAATAGAAATGTGCCAGTAAATTTTCCAATGCTTGAATTCTTCCTTTATTTACACATTTTTAGCCAATTAGTTTAGTAAAGTATCTACAGTATTATCACTATTTATCCTAAAATCATGAACCGTAACTCGTTCTCTTCGTCATGAATAGGCCTACCGAACGGTATAATTTGCATATACGTATCGTGCACCTGAGAAGAAAAAAATCTCCCAAGAGGGAAATTTTTGTAAAAAAAATCCTTTTTTTCGAATTTTGGGCCTCTCTGTGCAACCCGAGCGGTAACGCTCAGTGCCCAAGATATTTCGAAATATACTTCTTAGTGTATGTAATAACTGTATGAAATACCAATCTCATATCTTGATAACTAAGGACGAGAAAAAATATTGACCCATGTCTCAACAATACGCATGTTCCCTTATAGCATAAAAAACGCCGAATTCTAGATAGAAATTCTCTCTGAAAAAATCATTTTTAAAAACAAATTCATGCATAACAAAATTATAACATTAGATGAAACAACAAATTATACTTAACTTTATGGAGATCGGTGCAAGTCCTTCCAGCATGCTCCATCTTCTGACACGCAGCAATACACTTTGCACTTCAAGTACATGTATGTCTTCCGTTATCTCTGCTTTGTCTTATAGCAGGGTCTGTACCTCCTTTGCACTTTAGTTTTCAGAGGCGCATGCTCTGCAGCCTCTGCGAAATTACTCCCAGATGTACGAGGGTCATGCGCCCGTGACGGACCAGCCTTTCCGAATTCCACCAACTGATACGGCAGAATTCTTCGAAACTCGTCATGGAACTTGACCTTCTCTTTGAACGCGTCGTTCATGGCGTAGAAATTGACAAATGCTACGTCGACTAAATGGAAGAAGAGCTTGGTCGTCCGTTTTGCCGTTCTCCTCTTCATACCAAATGCTGTTCACATCTGATCAGATTTGTCAACGAACCTTATGCACAGTCTGTGACTATGTCAGATTTGGTGCAGTTGCCACTCTGATTACGGTAATTCCCAGTTATAGGAGGGACATGTATGTTCGACAACATGTACACCTCTCTCTTGTCCTTCCAACATACAGCAGCCAGTTCGCCTTTCTGGAAAGAGACAATGTCATTTCTTGAGTTTCAATTGCTTTGGAACAAAAGAAGGTGGCATCTATTTCTTTCTAGGGTTAACTATGCCGCATGCCCGAATTCCCACTGACTCAAGTTCTTCATACAAGGCAGAAGAACTGAAAAAGTTGTCCATGTATATATTATAGCCAACATATTTAAGCTCGTCTGCCAAGCTCACAAAAATACTAACTATAACTCGAACCAATAAACACACCTTTCCTGCTAAGTAAACAAAAGTGCAAACACTGTTACTTCGCGAACGACACACCAAAAAAAATTCTGGACACTACACTCCTAACAACTTCACTCAGTCAACTACGCTGTATCAACAAAGGACACAGGACAGCAATGAAACTCGTATAGGCTCAGACAAGTCTAAAAATAGATTTCATTGATATTGGATGAGCAGTTGCTATATCGTTCGTATTTTAACTTCTTTTAAAGAATGATAAGAAGTTGGATAGGGAGGGGAGAGAAGTGTGATTAAAAACACAAACAATTCTTCCCACTGTTAGTAACATAGAATGCAGAGAAAAGCTTCCACAGGCCATTTCTTGCTGGAAAAAAGGCCAAAATTACAATAAACACTTCAAAATGAAAACGAAAATCTAATATTAACACTAAAAATGAAATTTAACATTGATTATATGTGTAAAAGTTCATATTCTACGCATGAGATTACATACTAAATTTCAATTACAAATATACAGTATGTATATATAGAAGCGTAGAGCCCGTTTTTATTAAAAATCCTAAATTCAAACATTTGAAATAAAAAGTAATTACATCGAAATAAAAGTAAATCATTAATAAGGTTTGCAACATTCGTATATAGTTGAGTATATGAAGTACGCCACTGAGCAAAGACAGAAAAAAGAAAAAGAATCAATCAGCTGTGTATCGGCCATTATTCATAAACAGGTGGTCGAGAATCCAGCGGCTATCTTATGAAAACAAAAAGAAAGAAAAACGTCTTATCTGCTCTTTGCTGACCAGTTAAAAGCTAGAAGCAAAAGGAAGTTTAAAAGAAATGCGTATTTCTTCTTTTCGTGTGCATGTATTCTGATCAAAAGCTAAAAGCAATACAACAAGAAAAAATACGTCGCTTCCCTGGACGAAAAATTTGTATCAATGTACAAAATCTCTGTTACCCCTTTTTTTCTTTTCCTATGATTACTATTCCTATCTTGAAAACTACAGTCTGTTCGTCTATTTCTACAACGATTACCTCTATGTACAAATCTATGCTTAATGTTGTCACACAAGTTGCAATTCCTGTTCCGTTTGTGATAACTCAGATTATGTGACCAAGATGTATGACTCCTTTTGTTTCTATTACTGCCTTTTCGTGTCTGGTCTTGGTTTTGATTTCCTTTAAATTTCTTGTGGTTTACGATCTGGTCGTATCTTTGCCTATTGCTATAACTATAACCTCGTTTGCACTTTTCTCTCTGTTGTTTTTGGTAGTTGTTTTAGTGCGTTTGCGACCTCTGTGATCTACAGTCATATGTTCGTAATTTTCACTACTACTACTACTACTAGCGGTGTCACTAGAATCTAAATAAGCAGAATCGTTAACATGTCCATTACGAGGTTAATTCTAAATGTCTACCTCTATTTGAGACTCTGATTCTTGCCCTTTCTGTTCATTAGGACTGCCAGTCCTTAGTTCAGATTGCGGTGTTTTGTTTTCTGAATTTTCTTTTCTCTGAGCGAGCTCTACCATATCACGCTAATTTCTTTTATATTCTTATCTATTGCCCGTATTTTAGCACGACATTCTGCGTTAGATTCAGTTTTTACTTTCGTGATATAATCTATGAGTAACGCTACTTCGTACACCCTCTTAATGTCTTTTCCTTGCCTTTCTTCGCGTTCGGGAATTTCCTCAATACGGTCATGCATCTCATTTAATTTATAGACTGTATCTATATGTAAACTAACGCAGCGTTCCTTATTAGCCTGACACATATCTCGGGATGATTCCAACTGATCTTGGAGGGATTGGGTGCATTCGTGCAAACCTAAATGATTCTGGATTTTACAATCTTTTATCTCTATTTTTTCTACACGGTGACATGTTTCTTCAATTTGTTGCCTAACTTCAACACTGGTTGCGTTTCGAGTTCGATTGCCTGTTTCGTACTATGACTAACTTCGTGAAGCTTATCATGAATCTTAAGTGTTATGCCATCGTATTTTTGTTCGAGGATTTCGTTCCTACGTTTACTTCCGGCTTCTATAGTTCTAATACGCTCCTTTAATCTTTCGTTATTTTCACGACATTCTTTTTACATAGCGCCTAACTTCTGTCCTAACTCGCCCTTAACTCTTTTTATAATCTGACAATAATCACTTTATTTCCCTCTTCTAATCTAGAAAAATTCTCTTCACTTCTATTTTCTAATCTGTCAATATTCTCCTTAAAGTCAGCAAAATTCTCTCTAAACTCTCCAGAATGAGCACTGTTTTGTTGAAGAAGTAAATCTATCTTAGTAGATCAATCTACTTCCTGATGTGCCAACTTGGACAAAAATAAGCTTAGAACGTACGATTAAAATAAAACTATCACAAAAACATATAATTAAAATCACCTGAAGGATATTTTTTTCAAATTCCTGGTACTGAGCTGAAAGAAATGCTATATTAATCTATTGATCTTATAAGTATATTCGAGCACCAATGGTTTTGATTCGGGTCCCTGTTCGGGTGCCATTTATTTTAACCACCCGGGGATCGGGTCGCTGTTCGGGCAGCTATTTATTTGTAACCGACCAGGGGATCGGAGTTCGTGGTTCGTTGTCGTACCAATAAGTATTTTCTTGGAGACCTGGATTTACCTGGACATTAAAGGACCTCTCCAAAAATGGATTACAAATTGTTTTCAAGTCACTAGTCGACCTCAATGATGAGATGAGTATTAGGCGCCGAGAGGTTTGGATGGCTCGTCTGGAAAACCTTACGGACGATCATACGATCATCCAGACCATAACGCACAGAAACATCATTCACATATGCAACGAAAACACACTGGTTTAAATGACGCTATACTTATCTATTAGAATACTATTAAGAAAAAATAACGAAGAAAATGATCACAACACACACTGAATATATATATATATATATATATATATATATATATATAATTTCCACTATCAGAATCCCACTTTACATTTCACTATATTTTAGTAAATTTATCATTTTGATTTATATATGAGATTATATATTGAGATTTCACCATAAATGCCTTTCTCACATCCCGACGCACTTGGGGGATTAGCACTGGGGAAAGGGCCGCCGGAATAATGCCACGTAGTGACCTAGTTGGTACTCCAAACAGTCCCGAAGAGTCGAAATAATTTCCGAAGTGGAATGATGATGTTGCAGGGCGCGTTTAAGACTTTTTGGCGCACAAGGTTTACGAACCTGACTTATTGATTGGGGCCAGCCGTTAGAAAACGTCCTTCACCGGCTAATAGCTTGTTCCCCTTAACACAAAATCATACTTAATTTCTGACGCGACGTGCGTTATGGCTGCACACAATTCCGGACACAAACTACTCGAGCGCAAAGGTTTGAGATATGAGCTGCAGTGGATAATTGAAAAATGTTGGCAGTTCATTCTAAAAACCACTCAGTTAAATCACCTGTATGCACATGCAAACACAATATGGATAAGAATTTATGGTAATTTTAGTCCACTGGCCACGACGCACGAGACTTGCGATAACTCGGGCGTGGAAAGTACAGATATGGAACTGAAAAGCAATGTCACTGGCGTCCATCGGGTCACTTGAACATCTTTTCAGTTAGTATATCCATAAATCATTAAAGAAAGCACTTAATTCAGTTCCAAATGAATGCAGAATATATACTGTGCATATAATAAGTCAGGGAGAAACACTGAAAAGGTTCGTCACTCACTGAAACATTTTCACCAAAAGCAATGTTTTAAATATAATATGAGAATACCATAAGAGGCTTCTTTGTCCAGTTGTGTGGGAGAGAAGCAATTTCCACCGAAGAAAGAACTTATTTCCGTCTTAGAATAAAGTATAAATCGAAAATAATAATCACTGTCTTTACAAAATATGCAGAGCATCCCCAAAAATACTTCTATAACCTGGTTGCGGTTTTAGTACCATTTGTTAGAGTTATAACGTAACTCGTTAAACACAAAACGTCAGTCATAATTATAGCTATATTATATCACTAAAATCACTTAAAACTGTATATATGACTATTATCTTTACTTGCTTTTATTGTGGCACACAATTATTGAAATAAATATACACTTTTACGATTATGCATACACACTTTTATAAGTTGGTTCCGAATTATATCGTTTATTTACAAAAACGTTGTTATGACAACCTGAAAACAAAAACTCATCCATCAATTTTTATTCTTTTTCTTTTTCGTATTTTCTCCTTTTCAAACTGGTTAGTGCATATTTTAAAATCATACATTGCTCGGAAATATAAGATAAGATATTTAAAATAAGACTGAAAATGTAATATATCATTGCAGAGTTATTAGGGAATTATTTATTTATCAAATATCAACAAAATAGCATGAGTAGTAGCTATTTGAGACAATCGTCAGATTGAAAAACTCTTCCAAAGAGTAAACAATCCATTGTGTATCATAGGAAATATGGTACTCAGTGTTAAACATACATTAATGAAATAATAAACGATGGAGGAAGGGCAAAGTTGCTTGAGTTGTTTTTAAAGTATTAGTCATAGGGAAAACCACAATCCAAGAATAAAATACCTATTTTGGACTTTTCTCTAAGACAAAAAGTGATGTTGTATTGCCAGTGTTAACGAAATATGTAATAACTCATTAATATGACAAATTGAATAATGTTGCTTGATATTCAATTTTTTCGACAACCCGCCAACGTTTTCCTTTTTACCAAAGATTTAATGTCTCCATAAATCTTTACAAGAACGGTTGAATTAACTTATAAATGATGATTTACATTTTACTGCTTGTTCCGTGCACTTATTTTAATATAATTGTTATATTGTGGTCCTGTGTCAAGCAAGAATTAACTGTTGCTTGCCTGTTTAAGTAGTCCACCCCACTCGAACTATTCGATATAGTGTCACAAATATCGAAGTGGAAATTCTGACATGACGACCTTTTTTTTTTTCCTCAGGTCAACTTCTTCACCTTTCCTAAGCATTTTGTTCAGACAGTCTTAACAGACGAGTAATTGCAGGTTTTGCACTATGGTTTACTTAAATCAGACAAAAGACTTTCCTGAGAATAATTAGGAGTTACAGCTCTTATAACGTGTAAATGTAATTTTCATACAAGTCACATTTAATTTTAAATCACAACAACTTATTTGAAACAGTCTGAATCCATGTACTGATTCTGGATTAGAATGATCGGTTATAATAATAATAATAATAATAATAATAATAATAATAATAATAATAATAATAATAATAAAGAAATAATAGAATTACAATAAAGAGTAGCTAAAGAATAGAACTTGATTATGTATATTAATTGACACCGAGGCGTCCGAACCTGGGTGAGCGATAACACTGAGCTGAGTTTTTCATTCCAGTACCAGTTAACCAGTACATACGTTTATTAATTGTATTTTTCTTTAAATATCTCGAAACAAACTAATATTCCTGATCACCTTGATATAATTGAAAGCATAACAGAATTGCTTCTGCTCAATTTCTTTCTTCCTTTGCTCCAGGACCAACTCAGGGCACCGTTTCGAGACATTTCCTTTATTAAGGAATGTCTGATTAGTTATGTCGGAGTTGAAGAAGGTAACAATGAGTAACCCAAATAAGGATAATCTTCTTATTCAGGCCTTTGTATTTGAAATAATTTTACATGGAGTACGTATTTTCAACTAGCTAACAGTGTTTGTGCAACATCAAGTAAGCGATAGGCGTAGCGTAGATTATTTGTTCATATTTGAGCTGGCCGAGTTCATACCCATACGACCCAAAATATTTATTATTCTTCAATCTTAGGTTTAGTCTATACTCAATGTGATATACAAGATCTTCTGCTGTGGAAAAGGAACGGCATCTTCTATTTCCGTCATTGACGTGAAATTCGAGTAGGTCTGTGAGTGGAGACAAAGATTTACAAATTTATTTGCATTAATTGTTTAATATTTGATATTTACAGTTAGTTTCAACTTTTTTGTAACTCATGTGTGATCATTTTATATATATATAGCGAGAGAGAGAGAGAGGTTCACATTCAATATGTAGAGAGAATTAGAACATTTCTCGTTCATCCGCTGCACAGCAAAAAAAAAAATGTTTTTTTTTTGTGTTGTATAAACTTATCAACTGTTGCGTCCTGGCTGAAATGGTAGATGTAAATTTTGTTACATCTATCCAGGTGTTTGTGATACCAGAAAAAGTACTGAACCGAGCCTAATGGAGGTAGACTTGAGATACTTTTGCTGCTGACTCTACCTGCATACGAGAAAGTACAGTTGTTAAGTATAAGCATTGCCTTGCAATGCATAGGAATATTAAACTTCCTTTTCTAGCTCACTCAAAACTTAGAAAATGACACATACGATTGTCTTTTCCCGTGCAGCTCAACTTTGACGCGAAAACAAATAATAACTTTTATCATATTAATAATAGTACTTTATTACCTCTAAGAAAATATAAACATGGCTTACAAATACCGTAGTGGTTGGAGACAGTATATTATTTTATGTATTTTGCGGTAGATTTTTGTAAATATTTATTGCTGATATGGAACCTATGAGCAATAAGTTAATTTGTAACTATCGCAGTTTATGGAGGAGTACCTACAATCATAGAATATGAAATTTCCTTGTTGGAGGTGTTTTGATAATGGTTGCAGATTTTAACTTGAAACGTTGGTTATAAATATAGCATGCGTATTTATGGAAAAAAGCTACAGCGCATAAAATACAAACCAATGTGAAAATTCAAACTAACATGTGTTAGGTGGCGTATCATGAGGCAGGCGTGAAAGTGCGGGCAGTCTCCATAGGGAACATGTCCTCCAGCGAAGGTAGATATATGCACAAAGGAGAGAAGTGGGCGAAACATTTTACCTGGCATAAAAATACATACATTGCCTCTGCTATAGCTTCGAGATATCTCTATGACCACTTTCCGTATTGCCTGTAAATAGCACTTTAGTTCAACACGTTTTCTTTATGGAATACGACGTGAAAAAGAGTACAAGTTTCTCGTATTTCTACTTATTATATAGATTAGAGGTAGGATTCCTACATATCTTAATTACTTATTCAGTTCTATTGTGAAATTAAATAACAAAAAGTTTCATTTACGTGAAACGTAAGAACTCTGAAAGATATTGCGTTCTAGCGTGGCAAGTAATACAGGGTTATTATAAATGATGGACCCATTTTTAAAAATTCGTAGTAATTAAAGGGCAAATCCAAAATGAACAATCTTTATACAAATGGAAAGAGAAAGGTTGAAAGTTTCGGTGGGCAATGATAGTTTCCGAAGTGGCCGGTAGGGTTCGCGCGGCAATAGGCCGCCAGTATCCCTTCCTCAGCGCTGGATAGGTCTCAGGGGAAATGAAGACCTGGCTCTACACTTCTGGCCACCGAGATCTGCTAATCTCACTCCATGTGACTACTTCTTATGGGGTTATGTTAAGGAAGCTGTTTATGTCCCACCTCTACCAATAACTCTGGATGATCTGCGGAACCGTATCACAGCTGTCATGCACTCCTTAACAGTAGATACACTTGCTCGTGTGTGTGAAGAGTTCAGCTACCGCAGAGATGTTTGCCGTGCAGCAGACGGTGGATCCATTGAACATTTATAATGTATTGCAAAAAAGCTTTGAAACTTCCACTTTCCATTGGTATAAAGATTGTTCGTTTAAAAATGGGCCCATCATTTCTAATAACCCTGTATTTTAATTGCCTATTTGGTTCATAAATAAGATTTTTAACTTAAATCAACACCAGTTTCTTTCTTGGATCAACTTCAGCAAGACAAATATAATAAATATACGAAAAAAACGTGCGCTATAAAAATAACCCAATCAACTTTATCTTTTAAACTTCCAATGAGCTTATGTGTATCAATTATGCGAGAAGTAATCTACTTTAAGTTGCTAGATGGTTGATCCTCTAACACAATACTTACTTTGCTAGGAATTTCTGCAGCAATATAACTAAAAGCAATATATGATTGAGTAAAACTACCAGTTGTAATAGACAACGAACAATACAATTTAATTTATTTTCTGTATTTTCCCCAAGACTAAGCAATATAATTTATAGTTAAGCATATCATTTTGTTAAGCTCTATATGATCTATCAATCGATATCTGTTTTATATTTATTTAATATTTTAGTTAAATATAAAATACAGTTAAATAGTTCATATTAATATTGGGCTATACCTCGTTAGCCATACTATGTACCATTATGTTGCTAGTGTTACAATGAAGAGCTATATGATGGTATACGTCAGTAATTTTTTCACTTTAACAAGTTTCATAGTTCTTGTTTATCTTCAATTTCTAGGATTACAAGAATATTTTTTATGAACTACGCATTAGTTTAGCATTGACGTATACTTTTTCTGCACAGTGAGATCCCTAGCTAGATATAATCTAGTTTTTGAATACTAGTTAGAAGTCTATAGATTAGTATTACAAAAGCACGTGGTTTCCTTTACAGTAATTTTATTTTTCAAAATACTATTCTGGTTTAGTTTGATTGTAATTTTACTAAATATTTACAGGAAATTGGAAGCATATAAAACGTTTTTGAAGTTTGACGAATGTAAATAGCTCGGTATTCTTCTGTTTAAGTACCTAAAAAAATGGTGGTCTGAAGTGCATACTGTGTTAATGTAACTATACAACCAGTTGAGAATGCTCCAACAGAATTGCCAGATCGAACTTAAAAAGAATGGAGAGATGGAACGTCAAGGATAACTATGGTTGTTCCTATATCTAAATGTAATTTTTTTTATCCACGCCTCCTCCTGCTTCTCGCAAAAAAATTCAAGTTATCATCTCTCTATGACTTACAATTCCCGAGGTATAGCTCCTTAAATCTCGTGAAATTCGAACTAGTTTCGCCAATATTTGAGGAACGGTGCCCAGTTAGTCAGTGGTCAGTAGCTACCGGTTACTGTTTGCTGCTAACATGTTCACCATCTTCTTAGGTATTGAGCAACACCAATATGATCTCTTTATAGCTTAAGGTTTCCGAGATATGGCTCCTTAAATCTCCCAAAATAGTAACTGTTTAGGCCAATATCTCAGGAACAGTAAGCCATAGAGAGAGGATATAGGTGTTAATCAATACCTAAGAGGACATTAAACATTTTGGTATCGATACTAACTAGTGGGCACTAGCCAAACCAGTGGCCAGTTGGATAGTAGCCACCGGTAACTATTAGGTACCAAAATATTCACCATTCTTTTAGGTATTGAACGAAACCAAAATAATTCCTCTATAACTTACGGTTCCCGAGATATGGCTTCTTTAATCTCCGCAAATAGGCCAGTTTTGGGGCAATATCTCGGGAACGGTAAAAGAAATGCGAAATCATTTATCACTTTCTCTGACAGTTTTTGATGCCCTATCGTATGGATGGCAAAAAATTGAAAAAAAATTGCAAACAACAAACTCACACACACAAAGACATAGATAATTCAGTAACATACTTTATAAGTTCGTTGAAAACATATCATCGCTATATCTAATACTGTACGTGAAGCATAAAACGTTCTGTTCATTTTAACATAAAATTAAAGCATTTATCCTACAGAGAACTTCAAGCCACATTTTTCGTCGCATTAAAGAACATTCAACTTAGCAGACCATAAATGAATATTCGAACTACAACTCAGCCGAACAATTAACATTTCTTACCAATGTAGTGATTGCGTTCCTTTTGCTTTTCTCTGCTGACATTAAATTGATTCTCTATAAGTTTAACATTACATTACATTGAAGGTCGATTTATTGTAAAAAGGTAACCAAGAAAGTTTCCTTGCATTTTGTTGAGGTCTGTCTTCAATAGACCCTCACACCGTGAGTTGAAAGCGAATGGATATAAGGCGAAGGTCAGTTGTTGGTGTGGGTATATGCAACATATTACCTGGTTCAGCAGTTCAGTTACACCATGAGCTTGCGTAAGAACAGAGTGAACATGGGATCTCCACAGAGCGTCATAAAAGCGAGTATGCTGTAGGAGTTCAAACTTGCGTCAAATGAAGTTGCAATGTGGCTGTAGATATGCCAGGCGTTTGGTGATGATGTCGTGACTACACGGAAAGCGCAGCAGTGGTTTAACACGTTTAAGGACGGTGACTAAACACTCGAAGACGCTGCACGTGCCGGAAGACCAACCCATGTGGAAAATGAAGATCTTCAGGCATCAATTGAGGCGAACAGTGGTCAGGCATGTGATAAACTAAGTCTACAATTCAGTGTGAGTGGAGAAACAATTTGGCAGCAACTCCCTCTACTTGGGAAGCACTACGAGTTCGGTCGATGGGTCCCACATGATTTGACTCTGGGTCAGCAGGCAACGAGAGCAGAATAATGGCTTCTTTCTTTGTTGTCTCGTCTGCGAAAGAAGCCATTTCTAGATTGGATGTTGACGTGTGATGAGAAGTGCGTCATGCACCAAGCTCCAAGGCACCGTCAACCATTGTTTAGCATCCCCTGAACCGGTTCCAAAACAGCCGAAACCAGCACTGCACCAGAAGGTCATCCTGTGTGTTTTGTGGACTCCTCGTTGCGTCGTGCATCAGGAGCTGCAACCACCTGGTAAGATCATCAACTATGTACTGTCACCAGTATACCCATGATCAAGAAAAACTGAAGACTCTGGAGCCAGTGCTTCTGGATCTCAAAGAACCCTTCTGTTATCCCCTAAATTTTGGCTGCCCCCTAAAACTTTCACGGTACTGTCGTAAGGAAAAGTTTTGACTTCCCTCAAGAGCCGCAACTGGTGTATTCTTTTGTAAAGTTGCATTGCGGTTATTAGGATTAGAGATCAATATAACTAAGTCACTGGCATCAATTTTCTGGTCAATGGCTTGCAACCTGTAATTCTTGAGCAATCTGGGAAATATTGATATAATAAAAGATTTCATGAAGTAATTTTTTAATTTTTCACTACAGATTTTTTTTTTTTTTTTTGTAAAGAGAAAACACGTTTCTATTTAAATCAATAGTGGCATATGTGGGCTGGATGAAATCTACGCCTAAAATTATGAGCATCATTGTGTTCGAACCTGCTGGAATTGTTATTTTTTAGCTAAGAAAAACCATTCTGCAGAGGTTGTTGTATAATACAAGTTAGACATGCTGACATCGAATTTTACTGTTTCTCTGTCGGGATTGTCTGTTTCCTTGGTTTTTTTTTTTTTTTTTTTTTTTTTTGTAAAGAGAAAACACGTTTCTATTTAAATCAATAGTGGCATATGTGGGCTGGATGAAATCTACGCCTAAAATTATGAGCATCATTGTGTTATGTATGATGCTAAAATAGTGCTTGAATATTGTCTGGCCAATCTTAAAAGAAATTAAACCTATGTGTTTTAAAAAGATTTGTTTTCCTTATATTCCTTATTAAATAGTTGGAAGTTTAATTAATTCTGTACCAGGAGGTATACTGTCCGAAGGCCAAAGTGAGACGGTACTACTAGTGCCAGCCATAGCTATTAGTGGTCCTATTTCAGTACTAACAGTCAAAATTGACTCGTTAATTTCATTCTCAAACGTAATGTTTTCTCGCCGGTCCGTTGAATTTTTCGACTGTTGTTTTCGAATAGGAATTTCATAGTTGATATTCTGTGAATCGTTCTTATTAACTGCTACATTACCTGTATTAGAATTTGATTGTTTCTGAGTATCAGGCCCCTTTTTCAAGGGGCAACCTTATTTGTTTTTGCGGTTTAAAATACATAGAAGCACCGTGACCGCGCTTTTGACTAAGCGTACAGACTAGTATTTGGTCTTCTACTGGTGTGCTTTGTTGATTCTGCTGCGGTCCCTATTCTTTCTTCCCTTTCCCGCCATTTAGATTTTTTTTTCTTTTCTTGTTTCCGTGTTTCCCGTCCTTGGATTTATTCCTATAACTTGACTGAGCAATAACTAAGGAAAGTTCTGCCATTTTGTTAGGCAAAGTAGAAAAATCAGATTGATGAGGATATTTTAGGGTGGGGAACATCCCTAGGTTCGATAACTTTATGGTGGTTTTGGTGACTGGATATATGTGGTGACAGGATGCTCCTGTTGGATAAGCTTGACAATTGCTAACTTGGCATGAAGGTTCAGGATGATAAGCCGATGGCAGTAAAGCGGGTTGCTTCTGTCCAGAATATGTTTGTTCCTAAGTTCTTGAATTGTACAATCTAAGTCCAAATTAATAACAAACTCTTGCTCCGTTTTCTTATGCAATCCAGAAATACATGTCTCGATCGATTAGTTATTTCTTGTCTTCAATCCAACTCCCTCCCTCCCCCGCCTCTACTTGTCTAAAGCAGCGTGTGCAACGTAATACACTCTTTCCATTTAGACGAAAAAAAAAACAGGAATCAAGTTTACAATGTTATAGCTCTAAAACAGTCTTTTTCGTTCGTTTGTTCTGAAACATCTTTCAAGAGCCTATTTAAAAACAAGTCGCACAATCTTCCCATAGTTTCATTAATATCTTTAGTTTCATTCTTTCCCTTCTTTAAAGACTGCAAGCTAGTAAGATGCTCCTTAAGAAATATATGAAAATTGCCAATAACGGCAGTAAGTTTTGTGCTTCCTAAAGTCTGTAATGCACGCACAGAGCTCGAGAATATCTACTGACAGAAATGAATGTTATTCAATTATTCATTTCATTTCTTTTCAGTAATTGCAAGGAAATGTTCCAAGAGCGTCATTTGGGCAAGACAGGAGGATGTAATTTCCCCTCCTTTGAGCTTCATAAATACGTATTGTTTGAGCAAATGTATAAAAATACACTAATAAAAATGTGAAAAATTTTTGTCGACGGAGACTCTCCCCCCCCCCCAATAAAATTTAAAATGACACTGCTTTTAGCAACAAACCTATAGAGTTACGATAGCACATTGCTAGAGAGCTCACATTTGGTTTCAAGAATCGAAGGTTTGATCTCAAGTCATATGAGTTCCTGGGCGACATTGAGAGAGACAGACAGACTGAAAGATTGAAATATGGAGACAGAGAGGAATGATTTATATACAAAGATTTAGAACTGGAAAACAGTGATCGGACAGCATTCGTATTGTGACGAAAATTGTGATTTTGTGAAACAGAAGAAGAGAAGGTTTCGAACTGCGAGGGTCATGTTAGGCAGTTGTCGAAATAAGGTGGAGAACACTTCTGAGAGCATCAGATGATTACGAATGGAGAGAAAGATCTTGAGAACTGAGGAATTACGAATTTCAAAAAATCTGAAGCTTCCGAGACGGGTTTCGAACCGCGAACCTTGTAGTTATAGAACCAAGACTTTATCCATTCTGCTACGGAGATCTCTGTGCTCATGAACATACGTTTCCTTTAGCTACGTTGAAAGCTAACTTAATGGAATATTCCAAAAGTTGAGTTGGTGGATGCGCCGTTCTGATAGGAAATAAATCTCTTGTAACTTAGTTACAATGTGCATAATAAACTTCTTCTTGTTCAGAACACATTTTAGGACAGTAAAATTTGTTACTCTTGTGTTAATTAGGTAACATTTGATAGAACCATCTGATAAAGTAGTGCCAAGCCCTGTGCGTCATTGTCTGTTAGGTGAATGGTTAATGTAAGTTATACCTACGTGTATGTACCGAGCTTCGAATCAAGACCATTCATATTGATTATTTTCTTTGAGCTACGTTCATACTGTGCATTCCACAAGTTCAATTTTGAAGTAATGTAGTCACAGCCAGTTTAATTCTATTTTTTTAAAAAATATGATATTTGTTATTACATGCGTTTCTTTAACTTGCGATGTTTCAAACTTGATATTAAATCTTACAACCTTAATGTAACTCATTTCATTACGGCATATCATTATGAATGTTTGCACAACGACGACAGTCATGCGTAAATACAAAATTCAGTTCTTACTGTAATGTATGTATACATATTTAGAGAGTTTGTCTCAGAAAAAGACGTACATTGCAACATTGACTCTTGGAGGAATTCCAAACGAATTTACTCTACGTATAGATAACCACCTCAAAAATCTACAGTGGGGGCTAAAACACTGAAACCATTCCAAGGAGGAGAAAGGGTTATAAGTAAAAAAAAAGTGATAGAATACGAAAAATATTGGTGTCAAATTCATAGTTTTCTGATCCGAAGGGATGAATAGTGCCTTCCAGATAGCACTCCTTAATTGTTTGTAGTCTTGCATAAATGGAAAATTGTTTTAAAAATATATTTTACATTAGATATTTAATATAATTGTTTAAAAAAAGCTTCTGCTTCAACATTACGTTTTATAATTATTTTCTATTGTATTTCTTATATATAATAACATATTTTCTACGTTATACGTTTCTTAATTACATTTTACGTGTTACATTTGAAGAGGAGCTTATGACAATTCAGTGCAGCAAGGACATACACAGAATGCAGGCCTTGGCAATCCACAGCTCCTGCCCCAGGAAATCAACACTTTTCTGTAAATTATATCTAATTTTAGAGGTGATGATAGACATTTTAGTAAAACATGCCCTCAAAAAGGAGAGAAAGATCTCCTACGGCATATCATTATGAATGTTTGCACAACGACGACAGTCATGCGTAAATACAAAATTCAGTTCTTACTGTAATGTATGTATATATATTTAGAGAGTTTGTCTCAGAAAAAGACGTACATTGCAACATTGACTCTTGGAGGAATTCCAAACGAATTTACTCTACGTATAAATAACCACCTCAAAAATCTACAGTGGGGGCTAAGACACTGAAACCATTCCAAGGAGGAGAAAGGGTTATAAGTAAAAAAAAAGTGATAGAATACGAAAAATATTGGTGTCAAATTCATAGTTTTCTGATCCGAAGGGATGAATAGTGCCTTCCAGATAGCACTCCTTAATTGTTTGTAGTCTTGCATAAATGGAAAATTGTTTTAAAAATATATTTTACATTAGATATGATTGTTAGAAAAAGCTTCTGCTTCAACATTACGTTTTATAATTATTTTCTATTGTATTTTTTATATATAATACGCCCCAGCAAAGCAGTGAAAATTTTAGAAAGTTAGCAGTGTAATGTTTCCCCAGAAGTTATATCTCCGATTTTTCCGAGTGTGATATCAGTATTTGTGCATTATCACTTTTCACCCGCACTGTAATGAAACGTACAAAAAAGAAACTGTTCTGAATTCTTCACTGGTTCCCCCTATGACATCATGTCAAAAAGGTCAATCTTGGACATATCCACACCTAAAATATCACCTTTTGTGTCAGACATAACCAAATCTATCCATTCGACACAAATATAGGATATTTTCGATTCTTTGTGCCTCTTACTCCCCATTGTCAACTCCATGTCAACCAAGTCTTGATTTGGACTTACGCAGCATCCACAGTGTCACTTTCATCTTTGCACATGAATTCGACTCTAATATCGTTCGTATTTGACGTCTTTTACATGTCATCTTCACCTCTTTGTAGGGGTGGCTCCCGTGTCTCGCCCCCATAACTGTGGAGAAATTCAACCAACCTAAGTATAATTATAAATTACCATTTGAAAAATAAGTGTACATTTGATCTTTTTCGGAGAGCAATTCCTTAACTACTTTTTCGATATCAATGTATTGCCTTTTTTTTTTAAGGAAGATGATATACTCAAGCACAACTCATGTCTTTGAAAGACAAGTGGAAAACTAAAAAAATCGTCGTATACATGTTACGTTTTTGAAGAGAAAAAGAGCAACACATTGATTGCACAAACGTATAATGGTATCATTTGCATGCAAATTTATAACTTATAAAATATGTTGGCTTGATAGATGAGGCGTTAGTGAACGGGTTTTCTGCTGGTGGTCCTACGTTCGAATCTCGTCCATTCTTGTTGCGTTTTTCTTTTAGCTACACTGAGTTTGTGCATTCCAGGTCTTCAAGCTGGAACCAAATCTAATACCAGTTAGTGAATTAAAAGTAGCTGATATTATTTTCAAATACGACACGTTATTACATGCTTCTCATTAGCTTACAGTACTCAACTTTGATATCAACTCTTCCATCCTTCATTTAATTCATTTCTTCATTTAATTCATTTAATTCATTTCATTGGGTTTTGTTACAAAATTCATTAATCGTGACGGAAAAAATTGCTTTACCAGATAATGGTGACTGCTTTGAAAGCAAGTGGAAAGTATGATAATTAAATTTGTCGTATCTGTAGTTTCGTGTGGAGAAGAAACAAACTTGTGAACCAAAGCTTTAAGAACAACTCAAGTTATTAATGTAAACTCTGCCGGAGATTATCCACTTATATCATCATAAAAGAAATACGAAATACGTTCTGAAACGAAGAAAAACAACATACAACTTTGCAAGCGGAGGAAAAGAAACCTACCGTAACAATACTAAAGACGATTTATTTAAGGCGTAGTGATCATATTTGAGTGTTCAAGGCACTCGATCAGTAATCTTGAGGTTCGTGGCTCGAATTCGGGTCGGGCGCTTTTTTACTTTAGGATTTTAGATGTCGATTGATCGACGATGACACACGTTTTATTATATTCAGATATTTGAATACTCGGATGTTTCAATACTTGAACTATCAAATCTTCAGGGATAATAATAGTAATAATAATACTTATTATTATGTCGTAGAATATTAAAAGGTAGAAGCTAATTATCGCTCCGGTCATACCGTTGGAAGCAGAAACGGGACATTTGGCAAGATATTTCTGTTTTGTTTAATGTTGCCCACAAGAAGAGATATTTCTCATCTTGTTTCTAAAACAAACAAAATAACATGAGAATTAACATTTTACATTCGAGACGGGATAGGGGTAACTCAAATTATCATGTCGCTTTAGAGATGAGAATCGAGACGAGATGAAAAGTGTCGTAAACATTTTTCGTCTTGTTACGATTCTCGAAATAGTGTATGTCCATTGTTTAAGTAACAATTGCCCTGTAGACGGAATCTTATAAGCTTTTTGTTACTTTGTATTTTACAGCTCATTGAATTATGGTCTGTGTAGGTACTTTTAGCAAAGCTTTTATACTTACCTCTGCATATCCTAAAATTTAGTATATTATATGCCTTACTGTTGAGTCATATTCAATTATTTCTATTACAGTTATTTTTCTTAAAACATACAGTAGAACACTCTCTACATGAAGCGTTAGTGGAAAACTTTTGTTTAAAATGTGGGTAGTTGCAGAGGTGTATCTTGAAGGTACGGAAACCCTTATTCGAAATCCCTACGCTTAAGTAAGTTTTTTCAAATTTCAGACCTACTTTAAACCTTTTAATACCATTATTATTATTATTATTATTATTATTATTATTATTATTATTATTATTATTATTATTATTATTATTATTGCTGAATATTTGAGACCTAGATATTATGTCCTATTCCAATGCAAATAAGCATACTGAAGTTAAGAAAAATCAAAAGAAGTTTTTTGGACTTTATAAGGATGAATTACCTTATAAGAGTAACTTTGGATTGAAAAGAGGAGGAAAAAGGTGTCAGCTATTGGACAATATGAAAATTGAACCTTCAATTGCCTTAACAAAAACTGAATAGGATTTGTCTTCATCACGATACATTTCTTTGGGTAAAAGGCATTGGATTATGTTTGCGTTATTATGATATTTTAACAAAACATGTATACAAAAATATAGTTCGTATTTACGAATTTTGGTTGAACGAATATATGGAACGTGTTGAAAATGACGAATAGAAATATTATTATTACTTTTTGTAAGAGCGGAAGAACGTAGAAACAATTCCACAAAGTCGTTTCAGACAAATTTATGACTTATACTAGACCTTGAGGATGACCGTTTTGTATTCATGAATTGTTTGCAAAACACGCCATGTTTTCAGACAGTAGGAATCGAGGGTGTAGACTGTGAAGTCATGTTAGTTTTCCCCCTGTGAAGGAAGTCGTTTCAACTCTGACTTATAAGAACGAGAGAAATTGACTATGTTTTATGTTATTAAACATCAGAAATATCAACTTTGTAAATTATAAAATATTAATGAATTTCGTCGGAGGGACTCAAACTGCGCACCCCTGACTCACAAAACGACTGCTTAAGCCACTATCCTAAGATTGCTCTTTTAAGTAAAAGTCAAGAAACACTCGTGTATATAACACATTTCAAACGTTTACGATTGTAATATGTTATTAACGATGAAACACTGATTTCGGTCATAATAAAATATTATAGTCCAAAAAATTTAAGTTTAAATTTTAAAAAAAAGACCGAAAGTATGTCCGTAACTTATCCCTATTATATTCGGTTATTCACGTTTTACATTTATTTCCAGTAACCTTGAGCGAGAGGGACACGAACACAGATGCATCGAGGATATTTAATATTTCAAATGCTCTCCCATCGGGAATCGTAACTGAGACCCCCCTACTGAACTCTCTGATGGGTGAGGTCCCTAGTTCGTTCTCAAGAGAAGTAAGCTCGAGACGGAGAACATTGTGCTCATGGGTTTTCTCGGGACATTCCCACTTTTTCATTCCACCAATTCGTCCATCATAATTCACTTGCTTTAATCATAGTCTTCCTCAACCTATCAGGCATAATCGTAGGACATTAAACGCAAAGATTATATTTTCAAGCTGTTAACTCAAAATAATCCGAATCGAGAAACAGTTGCATATTATTGCTTATTCAAATATGTAGAAAAGAAACGGGGAATCTTAATTCCATTGAAAAGTGAAACAGCAGACTCATAATACCTTCACCTAAATTGAAACACGATTACGATTCCTCGTTTTTCCTTTTATTGTACATATTTTTATGAAAACATTTTAATGAACAATAATATGCAACTCCTTTTTTATTCGGATTGGTTTGGGTTAACAGCTAGAAAATGGAATCTTTACGTTTAATTACCCGCGATTTTGCATGTTTGGATGTGGAAGACTATGATTAAAGCAAGTGAACTATGATGGACAAATTGATAGAATTAGAAAGTGGGAGTGTCCCTAGAAAACCCACGAGCACGACATTGTCCGTCTCAAGCTTACTTGCTTTGGGAAAGAACCAGGCACCCCACCCATCAGATAGTTCAGTTCGCAGGGTCTCAGTTTCGATAACCGATGAGATAACCTTTGAAATATTAAATGTCCTCGATGTATTTGTGTCCGTGTCCCTGTCGTTCAACGTTACTGGAAATAAATGTAAAACGAGAATAACCGAATATAAGAGGTAACTTACATAGATACTGTCGGTCTTTTTTTAAAAAAAATAAACTTTAATTCTCAGGACTATAATATTTTATTATGACCGAAATCAGTGTTTCATCGTTAATAAAATATTGCAATCCTAAACGTTTGCAATTTGTTATATAGACGAGTGCTTCTTGACTCTTACTTAGAAGAGCATGCTTAGGGTAGTGGCTTGAGCAGTCGTTTGGTGAGTCAGTGGTTCGAGACCCGCCGACGAAATTCCGAAATATTTTATAATGTACTAAGTTAATATTTCTGATGAATAATAACATAAAACTTAGTCAATCTCTGTCGTTCTTACAAGTTAGAGTTGAAACGACTTCCTTCACAGGGAGAAAACTAACACGACGTCACAATCTACACTCTCGATTCCTACTGTCTGAAAACGGCGTGTTTCGCAAACAATTCATGAATACAAAACGGGCGTCCCTAAGGTCTAGTATGAGTCATAAGTTTGTTTGAGACGACATTGTGAAATTGTTTCTATGTTCTTCAACTCTTACTAAAAATAATAATATTTCCGTTCGTCATTTTTAAATACGTTCCATATATTCGTTCAACCAAAATGGTAAATACGAACTTTTTTTGTATACATATTTTGTTAAAATATCAACATAACGCAAACAATCCAATGTCTTTTACCCAAAGAAATGTATCGTGATGAAGACAAATCCTACTTAGTTTCTGTTAAGGCATCCGGAGGTTCGATTTTCATATTGTTCAGTAGCTGATACCTTCTTTCTCTCCCCTCTTTTCCTTCGAAAGTATCTCTTATAAGGAAATTCATCCTTATAGAGGGTCCAAAAAATTTCTTTTGATTTTTCTTAGCTTCAGTATGCTTATTTACATCGGAATAAGACGTAATATTTAGGTCTCAAATATTCGGTAATAATAATAATAATAATAATAATAGTATTAAAAGTTTTAAAGTAATCCTGAAATTTGAAAAAAAAATCTTACTTAAACATAAGGATTTCGAAGAAGGGTTTCCGTACCTTCAAGATACATCTCTGCAACTACCCACATTTAAACAAAAGCTTTCCACTAACGTTTCATGTAGAAAGTGTTCTACTGTATGTTTTAAGAAAAATAGCTGTAATAAAAATAATTGAATATCACTCAACAGTAAGGCATATAATATAGTAAGTTTTAGGATATGCAGAGGTAAGTAAAAGGCTTTGCTAAAAATATCTACACAGACCATAATTCAATGAGCTGTAAAATACAAAGTAACAAAAAGCTTATAAGATTCCGTCTACAGGGCAATTGTTACTTAAGCAATGGGCATGCACTATTTCGAGAATCGTAACAGGACGAAAAATGTTTACGACACTTTTCATCTCGTCCCGATTCTCATCTCTAAAGCGACATGATAATTTGAGTTACCCTTATCCCGTCTCGAATGTAAAATGTCAATTCTCATGTTATTTTGTTTGTTTTAGAAACAAGATGAGAAATATCTCTTCTCGTGGACAACATTAAATAAAACAGAAATATCTTGCCAAATGTCACGTTTCTGCTTCTAACAGTATGACCGGAGCGATAATTAGCATCTAGCTTTTAATCTTCTACGAGATCATAATAAGTATTATCATTACTATTATTATCCCTGAAGATTTGATAGTTCAAGTATTGAAACATCCGAGTATTCAAATATCTGAATATAATAAAATGTGTGTTACCGTCGATCAATCGACATCTAAAATCCTAAAGTGAAAAAGCGCCCGACGCGAATTCGAACCACGAACCTCAAGATTACTAATCGAGTGCCTTGACCAATCAACCACGATTACTACGCCGTAATTAAATCATCTTTAGTCTTGTTACGTTAGATTTCTTTTCGTCCGCTTGCAAAGTTGTATGTTGTATTTCTTCGTTTCAGAACGTCTTTCGTATTTCTTTTATGATGACATAAGTGAATAATCTTCGGCAAAAATTATATTAATAGCTTGAGTTGTTCTTAAACCTTTGGTTCACAAGTTTGTTTCTTCTCCACACGAAACTACAGATATGACAAATTTAATTATCATACTTTCCACTGGCTTTCAAAGCAGTCACCAGTATCTGGTAAAGCATTTTTTCCGTCAGGATTAATGAATTTTGTAACAAAACCCGTCAAGAAATGAGTTAAATGAAGGATGGAAGAGTTGATATCAAAGTTGAGTACTCTAAGCTAATGAGAAACATGTAATAACGTCTCGTATTTGAAAATAATATCAGCTGCTTTTAATTTTTAGCCGTCCTGAGTTCAAGTAGCTGTTCGTGGCTCGTGGTACTACCAATAAGTATCTTCCTGATACTTTAACTTACCTGGACAGGACGATGAAGGACGTCTCCAAGAAAAGGTTACAAACTGTTTTCAAATTGCCCGTCGGTCTCAATAATATGAGCATTAGGCGCCAAGAGGTTCGGGTGTCTCGTCTCGAAAACCTCACGGACGATCAGACGGTCATCCAGACCATAACGCACACAAACATCACTCATACAAACAACGAAAACACACTGGGTTAGATGACACTATACTTATTTATTAGAACACTATTTTGAAAAAAAATAACGAAGAGAAATGAATACAACACTGGACACTAATAAATTTTGCCGCTGAAATTACGCTTTGCCCTCTTCGGGAAATATAGCCCTTTATATATATATGATTATAATTCAGATATCACTATAAATACTTCGCTCACACCATTAACACACTTGGGGAATTCACACTGGGGAAACGTTGTCGGGATCGTCTTACGATGAATCCAGTTGTTACGCCGAACAGTCCTACAGCGTAAAGGTAAATCTTCGGTAAATAAACGAAAAGAAGGTCTCCACAGTTGAATACTGATATTGGAGGGCGCGTATATAACTTTTTAAACGCACAAGGTCTGCGGACCTGGGATTTCACTAGTTGGGGCTAGCCGTAAGAAATCGTCCTTCACCGGCTAAATAGCTTGTGCCCCTTAACACAACTTATGTTTGAAGCTCCACGCGAGATGCGTGGTTAGGGCTTCCAGACCTGGAGTCAAACTCCTCGAGCATCCAAGCTCAAGCTACGGGTTGCAATGGTCAATGGAAAAGTGTTGGCAGTTCATTTCAAAAATCACTCAGTTAACTCACCTGTATGCACATACAAACAGAATATGGAAAACAATTTATGTTAATTTTAGTCAACTGCCTATAGTGCACTAAACACGGCGATAACTTTGGCGTGAGAAAGTACAGATAACGGACTGCAGAACAACGCAGTTGGTGCCACTTTGGTTGCTGGAACATCTGGTCAGCCCGTATTTCTCTAATCCATTATAATGTTTCCATAAGCGATTAAAGAAAGCACTTAATTCAGTTCCAAATAACTGGAGAATAAATACTGTGCATATAATAAGTCAGGGAGAAACACTGAAATGGTTAGTCACTAGCTGAAATGTTCTCACTAAAAGTAACGTTTTAAATATATATATGAAAAAATGATGAAAGACTTCTTTGTCCAATTGTGTGGGAAAGAAGCAATTCCCACCAAAGAAAGAACTTATGTGCGTTGCAGAATAAGGTACAAATCGAAAATAATAATCACTGTCTTTACGAAATATACAGAGTGTCCACAGAAAATCCTTCTATAACCTGGTAGCGGTTATAAATTCACTAACTGGTATTATATTTGGTTTAAGCTTGAAGATCTGGAATGCACAAAGTCAGTGTAGCTTAAAGAAAAACGCAACAAGAATGGACGAGATTCGAACGTAGGACCACCAGCAGAAGAATCCCGTTTACTAACCACTCATCTAGCAAGCCAACACGTTCTATAAGTTATAAATTTGCATTCAAATGAAACAATTATACGTTTGTGCAGTCAATGTTTTGCTCTTTTTCTCTTCAAAAACGTAATATGTATACGACGATTCGTTTCGTTTTCCATTAGAGCTTTGAAAGACATGATTTGAGTTTGGGTATAGGATCTTTCGTCTCCTTTAAAAAACAGTTCTAACAAATACAACTCAATTCACTCAACAGTAAAAAAAACTCGTACTGACTTAGAAAATATTCCTAAAAGGGCAAAACTGTATCATGCACTCGGCGTAACTAACGGGGGTGTGGTGAGGGAGACCTACAGGGAAAAGGGGCCCACTGAAGTTTCGTAATTCCACTTTGGAGGTTTTTATATAATTTCACACTGTTTCCCCAATGTCTAAAATGCAACTATTTTAACCTTAGATGAAAAAAAAAAAAAGTTGTGAAGTAGCTATAGACTGTGAAGTCTCGTGAAAAGATTTATCACATCCTTGCAGCAACAACTTTAGGCTTTCGAACCGTAATGAATAACAAGATTGATTGAAAGTTTACCTTAGAATGAAGTAGCTAAAGACCTAATCTTATACAGTAATGTTCCGTATTTGTTTAGACGCCTATTCTTTCATAACTTTACCTATGGTGCATGGGGTCCTTCGTTTGATCCCCGCTAGCGCCGAATGAACTTTATTATGGACAAACACTGTGTGCATGAGTTTTCTCGAGTTTCTCCCGTTTCATCCCACTTCTTCATTCCACAATTTCATTCATTTCTCAGCATCAATGTCACCATTAGCGTAATCGGTATAATCGTGGGACGTAAATTTAAATATTTTATTTCATTTTCCTTTTATAACTGTACCTCACTTTTCCTGTGACAAGAGCAACATCTAAGCGAGCATTCAGTGCATTAAATCACTAAAACCTATATTCATAGCACAATTGTGCAGATGAACTTGCGCCCTTTGGCAATTTTTACCATGGAAAGCAAAAAAAGGCAATACATTGATATCCAAAAAGTAGTTAACGAATTCCTCTCCGAAAAAGATCAAATGTACACTTATTTTTCAAATGGCAATTTATAATTATACTTACGTTGGTTGAAATTTCTCCATAGTTATGGGGCGAGACACTGAAACCACTCCTACAAAGAGGTGAAGATGATATGTAAAAGATCTCAAATACCAACGATATTAGTGTCGAATTCATGTGCAAAGATGAATAGTGACACTGTGGATGCTGTGTAAGTCCAAATCAAGCCTTTCTTGGCATAGAATTGACAATAGGAGAGTGACAGGCAAAAAGAATCCAAAATATCTATTTGTGTCGAATGGATGCTTTTCGGAATTACTGAAATAAAACGTGATATTTCAGATGTGGATATGTCCCAGATTGATCCTATTGGCATAAGGTCATAGAGGGAACCAGTGAAGAATTCAGAACTGTTCCTTTTTAGTGCGTTTCAATACACTACGGGTGAAAAGTGATAATGCACAAATACTGATATCACACTCGGATTTATCGGAGATATAACTTCTAGGGAAACATTACTAACTGCTGACTTTCTAAAATTTTCACTACTTTGCAGCGGCGTAAACAAGGCTTTTTGAGGGCATGTTTTACTAAAATGTCTATCATCATCTCTAAAATTAGATATAATTTACAAACGAGTAGTGATTTCGTGTGGCAGGAGCTGTGGATTGCCAAGGCCTGCATTCTGTGTATGTCCCTGATGCTCTGAATTGCTATAAGCTAAACTGCAAATGTAAAACGTAAAATGTAATTAAGAAACGTATAACATAGAATACAATAGATATAGAAAATATGTTATTATAAATAAGAAATACTGTAGATAATAATTATAAAACACAATATTGAAGGACAAGTCTTTTTAAACAATCATACTTGAATGTAAAATATACTTTTAAAATAATTCTCCATTTATGAAATGAAATGAAATCTTTGAGTTTTAAGTTCCACGATTATGCCAATTACTGAATTTTGTATTAACGCCTGCCGTAGGCAAATGAGTTGCATTAAGGTTGTAAGATTTAATTTCAACTTTGAAATATCGCAAGTTAAAGAAACGCATGTAATAACAAATATCATATTTTTAAAAAAAAAATAGAATTAAACTGGCTGTGACTAAATTACTTCAAAATTGAACTTGTGGAATGCCCAGTATGAGCGTAGCTCAAAGAAAATAATCAATATGAATGGTCCTGATTCGAAGCTCGGACCATACACGTAGTAGTAACTTACATTAACCATTCACCTAACAGACAATGACGCAGAGGGCTTGGTACTACTTTATCAGATGTTTCTATCAAATGTAACCTAATTAACACAAGAGTAACAAATTTTACTGTCCTAAAATGTGTTCTGAACAAGAAGAAGTTTATTATGCACATTGTAACTAAGTTACAAGAGGTTTATATCCTATCAGAACGGCGCATCCATTAAGTTAGCTTTCAACATAGCTAAAGAAAACACATGCGCCTGAGAACAGAGTTCTCAGTAGCAGAATGGATAAAGTCTTGGTTCTATAACTACAAGGTTCGCGGTTCGAAACCCGTCTCGGAAGCTTCAGATTTTTTTAAAAATTCGTAATTCCTCAGTTCTCAAGATCTTTCTCTCCATTCGTAATCATCTGATGTTCTCAGAAGTGTTCTCCACCTTATTTCGACAACTGCCTAACATGACCCTCGCAGTACGAAACCTTCCCTTCTTCTGTTTCACAAAATCACAATTTTCGTCACAATACGAATGCTGTCCGATCACTTTTTTCCAGTTCTAAATCTTTGTATATAAACCATTCCTCTCTGTCTCCATATTTCAATCTCTCAGTCTGTCTGTCTCTCTCAATGTCGCCCAGGAACTCATATGGCTTGAGATCAAACCTTCGACTCTTGAAACCAATTGTGAGCTCTCTAGCAATGTGCTATCGTAACTCTATAGGTATGTTGCGAAAAGCAGCGTCATTTTAGATTTTATTATGGGGGAAAATTTTCACTTTTTTATTATAGTGTTACTGTATATTTGCTCAAACACAATGTATTTATGAAGCTCAAGGGGAGGAAATTACACCCTGCTGTCCTCCCCAAATGACGCTCTTGGAACATTTCCTTGCAATTACTGAACAGAAATGAAATTAATCATTGAATAACACTGATTTCTGTCAGTAAATATTCTCGAGCTCTGTGCGTGCGTTACAGACTTTAGGAAGCACAAAACTTACTGCCGTTATTGGCAATTTCCATAGATTTCTTAGGGAACATCTTACTATCTTGCAGTCTTTAAACAAGGGAAAGAAGGAAACTAAAGGTATTAATGAAGCTATGGCAAGATTGTATGATTTTTTAAACAAAATACGCTATTTGAAGATATTTCAGAACAAACGAATACAAAAGGATATTTTAGAGTTATAACATTGCAAACTTTATTTCTGTTTTTTTTTTCTGAATGGAAAGAGCGTAGTACGTCACACACACTGCTTTAGACAAGTAGAGGTGGGGGAGGGAGGGAGTTGGATTGAAGACAAGAAATAACTAATCGACCGAGACATGTATTTCTGGATTGCATAAGAAAACGGGGCAAGAGTTTGTTATTAATTAGATTTTAGAATTTTTGTAACAATTTCTAAGGCGCGGATTGTGCATACCATTCTAGGATCGTTTGACAATAATTATGATGGACTAAGAGAGTTAGGTACTGAATTTTGTCCATATAGTGTATGTAATTTCTGTGGTAATTCTACATGATTCCTCTTCCTTAGTAAATCATTGGCGGATTCCAATTGATTTAACCTTGTTAGCAGCGCCTCTACTGTTTCAGATCCTTTCGAGTGCTATTTTATTGAGGTAATCTCTCTCAAGACGTAATGATAAGTGATGAATTTCCTACTCCTCCTATGTGTCCGTTAATAACTGCCTTATTGCCCGTAATTTACGTAAAAAGTAAGAATCTATTATTTCGTCAGGTCCGTGCTGAATTTGAAATATTTCTTGTTCAGCTTTATAAGAAGGTACTTTCGGTGTACTCAATGCTATTAGCTTAGCTTTAAGATTTCCATAGGTTAGTGTCCCGTATTGCTTTCGATGTTTTACTTGTAAAACTAAATCCAAAGCGGTATCTTGAATGTATATAGGCAAGATTTCTTTTTTTTCTCGCTGGTTACCATGACTTCAAAGTGGTTATGTGGTCGCATAACATTAAAAATCTGTCCGGATCTTCGAGTTCGTGACCAGAAAATTTAGTCAGATAGGGCATCCTGAATGACATGTTTGATGTACCCTCCGCCCTCCGTCATATTCCCAAAAGTTTCGTTGCTATTGTATCCAGTTCTATACTGTATCTCTATCAACCAGACCTTGTCTCTGGCATAAATTGCACTAGAAGAAGAAGAAGAAGAAGAAGAAAAAGGAAAAACGGAAAAGTAGAAAAAGTCATACTGACCGATTTATTCTGCGCCAAATTTAAAATTGAAATTCAGTTACTAAAAAGAGCGTCCGTACATAACTTTCGCACCTATCACCATGTAATGTCTTTGAGATAGAGTGAATAAAGGTCTACGTGTTTTTCCTTCACCAATTTTATTACAAAATCTAAGTACAGTTATCTTTGAATTTACGAAGAGTAATCTAATAAAGTCTTTCCCTCTTAATGATCAATATGAAGGAGAAAGGTGTTGTGTACTGTGTCCCTTTCGCTCATAGCAGCCTCCAGAACATGTGCAGGGTTTTAGGTGAATACTAGCAGGAAACCTTCTCAGCCCAAAGCAGCTTCGTTAGGTTCAGTTATGGTTAGGATCCCTAGTCCAAAGCGAACTCGGGTTTAGGTATAAGTGAACTCCTTAGTAAAAAAGCGACCTTGGGAGCTGGTATAGGTTATTTGATCAGCGGTCAAACTGATAGCTGGTTCCTCTTCAAGCTTTGCTTTTATAGATGGTCTCTTGGTGGCTCGTTCCTTCTCGGGCTCCATCGTCTTGGTTTCGTGTCTGCCTAGTTATAGTTTCTCGTCTGTTTGTACTGTTTGTAAATAAAAGAACATGTTGTGGTATCATGTGCTTGCGCTGAATGTGAGATCCTTACAATATATAGAATGTTCAGTATATTATTATTTATGTTTCCTTTAACACATAATTAAAAATATTAAAAACAATCGTTAATGCTAGAAAAATTAAGATATATTCTAGGTTTTATTAGTTTAGTACCCATAATTCAATGTTTTATGCAAATAATGTTTGCAAGAGAGGACTTAACATGCTTTAGAGGACGTATAGCGACATAAAAATATATATTTTTCTTATATGTAGTTTTTTAAAGGACTCTCTTGTTTAAATTCATCTACATTTTTTTATAATTGAGAATATATACAAACTACCAACTGATACATAATTGGTATTAAATACAAGTTATAAATTGGAAGAAAATAGCATCACTTATATTAATAGATCAACAATTTTGCTAATATATAATATTGCGTTAAATTCGTTGTACAAAAGCAGAGAAGTGGTTCCTGAGAGTAAAATAAACATATGGTGAGTTCCAATAAACATAGGGCGAAAACCTCATCATTTAGGTGTTATAGGCTGCCGAAAACATAAAAGGAAAATGAATTTTAAAGGTTCTTAGCTCCAAAACTACGGGATCTACTGTAGTCAGTTCAATACTTCACTTAGGAACTAATATGTGCGCTATCCAAAAATACATGTTTTAGGATCCTAAGGTACTCACGCAATAATTTTTGTGGAGATAGTTGGAGAGTACTTTATATCATAGGCCCATAGTCAAACTCACTAGATAAAAATTGTTGTGGAAGCACCTCAGGATTCTGAAACACGTATTTTTGTATAGGGCACATACTAGTTCCTAAGTGAAGTCATGACTCATCTACGATAGGTCCCATAGTTTTGGAGCTATGAACCTTTAAAATTCATTTTTTCATGTTTTCGGCAGCCTATAACACGTAAATGATAGGGTTCGCCTTGTGTTTATTGGAACTTTTTATCTTTGTTCTAATCTCAGGAATCACTCCTCTGCTTTGTACAACAGATTTAGCGCCATATATACAGGGTGGTTGTGCATCAATGAGGAAAATTCGGGAGATGAATCTACAGGTAAAATCAAGCGAAAAATGTCATATGAACATTGGGTGAATGCTAGAGGCGTCTGAAATGCCACCTTCCGAATCGGCAATTTGCAATATCGCAAGAAGGAAGATAAACACGAAGGTTGAGTCGAAAGATATTAAAGAAAAACTCATCCAAAAAATTCAATCATACATAAGTGATGGCGAAACAGTGGCGGCGCCAGGAGGCACAAACGAAGTGAATGCAACGTGGAGAAAAGTGAACAATTTACAGTGACAAACTGTAGGAGGGGATGTTACATGGAACATGCAGCAGCAAATGTTAATGAATAAAGGCAACAATGGCTACGCTGTAGGGACACTATGGGAGGTGGAATGTAGGAATACAGCATCTGTATAACGGAAAGAAATAGGAATGTTGGGTCAAAAGATATCAAAGAAAACCCCATCCGAAGAATCCAATTATGCATACGTGAAGGCGGCCCAAGGAGCACAAACAAAGTGAGTGAAATGCGGAGAAAATTTCTAGCACAGATGTTGTTCTCGAATGAATCATTCATACGGGATGGCATCACAAATGTCCGCAATGACCATCAATGGACACTCAACAACCTGCATATAATTTTAGAGACGAAGCATCATCAGCGTTTCCAATTCCATGTGTTGGCTGGTATTATTGATGACGACGCTGTAAAACAACACCTTTTACCACATCGATTGAAAGCAAGCAATATCGCATCTCCAGTTTCTGAACTAGGG
This sequence comes from Thermobia domestica, assembly GCF_964235325.1. Lineage (NCBI taxonomy): Eukaryota > Metazoa > Arthropoda > Insecta > Zygentoma > Lepismatidae > Thermobia > Thermobia domestica. The sequence goes on from NC_137467.1 coordinate 64,572,148, forward strand.
CCTACCTATTCTACTTAAAAACGTGCTACTGAGGACATGACAGTGTACGTGGTTTCTGAACGACGGCGTCCCTTCCCATTCATGTCCCACTATTCGTGCATATCTGAACGAAAAAATCCACACAGGTAGAGAGATCGTGGAAGCAAAGGAGTATGGCCTCCACGTTCACCCGATCTGTATACCCTAGACTTTTTTCTGCGGGGTTACGTGAAGAGTCTCGTGTATACACGGACCGTGCATAGCTTTAAGATCTTCGCTAGCGTGTATGATCTGCATTTGCCACACTACGCCAAACTCCAGCGTTATTGCCAAAAGTCAGAGAACCCTTACGCCATCGTGTAACTGTCTGTCTCGAAGAACAAGTAAGACATATTTAACACCTTCTTTAAAACAACATTATTTTGATCGCGGTAAGTACAATACCTCTTGTTTTTACAGTACACTGGGCCTGATCGTCCGTACGTGTTTTGTACGATTTGTACGTATTATCACTAAGGGTATTTAACAGTTTCTTTGTAGCTCCCATGCGCCGCCACTGTTCCACAGTATGTGCACATAATTGGATTCTTCGGATGGGATTTTCTTTGATATCTTCTGACCCGACATTGCTATTTCTCTTCGTTATACAGATACTGTATTCCTACATTCCGCCTCGCATACTGTCCCTACAGCGTAGCCATTGATGCCTTTGTTCATTAGCATTTGTTGCTACATGTTCCAAGTAACATACCCTCCTACAACTTTTCAGTTTAAATTGTTCACTTTTCTACATGTTTCATTCACTTTCTTTGTGCCCCCTCTAGCACAGCCACTGTTTCGCCATCACTTATGCATAAATTGATTCTTCGTATGGGGTGTCCTTTGATATCTTTTGACCCGACATTCATATTTCTCTCCGTTCTTGCGATATTGCAAACTGCCGCCTCGGAAGGTGACATTCCAGACGCCTCTAGCGTCCAAATGAAGCCGCATTCACCCAATGTTACATATATAATTTTTCGCTTGTTTATATCTGTAGATTCATCTCCCGAATTTTCCTCATTGATGCACGACCACCCTGTATATGGGGAGCAGGTACTTTGTACAGTTACCTATGTTGATGTGAACATATGATGTTTTCATGAAGCAACTTCCTTGTAGTATGGAAAACGAACATAAATTTGATAAGAAATGATAATAGAATTATAAGAGAAAATTATCTTTACGTTTTAAAAACAACTATAAACACTCTTTAGGTTATCTGTGTAATTTGTATTGTCTCAAGTAATCTTTATGAATACAAACTACTATCAATTCGAACATTTGATGTCATAGCTCTTATGTTCACTGGTTCTATTAATGGTCTAAGTTATTAGAGTGGTTTCGTCCCAGACTTCCGTTTAGTTATGGTAATCACTTCTAATTTTGGGCATAATATCATATACCCTTTAAAGTAATCTCTACAAAGTCTAAAGAATTTTAAACATATATATATTCTGCATATATTGTTGATTCGTAAGAAGTCTAGGCGTACTGGAAAATATTTTAAAAATCAGAGCTTCGAGCAGCGGTAAAACATTTTTTAACTATGATAAATCTAATATTGGAAGACATCCGTTCTGATATGGTGGGTAGTTTAGCTCCTCACATGACCTAGTAAAATGATTTTAAATGTAGTCGACAGATTTGTGAAATCGAGTATGATTGTGGTCCTACTTCCACTGCCACTCCGCCAGAAATGATTATGATAATGCAAGCCATCACGCTGGAAGACCAGCGAGTAACTGTCCGTCACTTACCAGACACTTGTAAAGTCTCATCTGGCAGTGTGCGTTTAATTATTCATAAATACGTATAAGTGAAAGAAGTTTCTTAACGGTGGGTCAAAAGAATGTTGACGGTCGGCTGAAGAGGATACGTTGTATGTCATGTCGGAACATGTTACGGATAATCAACGAAGACAAGGATAATTTTGATAATATTTGCCACAATGCGTGAAACTTGTATTCACTAGTTACTTTCTGGAAGTAAACGCCAAAACCAAAGAATGGCAATATATCCACCTTCCACCCCCTAAGAAATTCAAGGCTTAACCACCAAAGGGAAACTTAATCTCTGTTTTGTGATGCAGACTGAACTGTTTTGATCGATTATACCCAGCAGAGGTAGTCAAATATATGTGTTTATTTTACAAACCTAATTGGCAAATTGGGTACTGCTATTAAAAAGAAATATCCTCCAGTATTGGTCTGATATTCTGACTTTCAAGCTCTCAATTCCTCATATCTGTCTTTTGTTACTCTCAGGTTTTCTAAAATGACAACTCCTCTTCGTAGCAGATACTTTAGAAGTGATTTTAAAGTATTGTATGCTGAACGCTCGACTACATTACTAAATGACTCTTTTCTGACGGATTAAAGTGCTCTAGAGTAGATTGGTAAAACGTGTTAGTGCTGCAAGTGAATAGTAGGGAAAGTAACATTAGTTTGGTTTCCTTGTAAACTTTGTCACAAGATATTTAGAAATGTTACAAGTTGACTGCCATGAGCATCATATGTGGTGCTCACCTTATTTGTCTGTGGGACCATGAGCACCATATATGATGCTCATGTTTGATGTCACAAATTACTAACTTATCCACGTTTTTGAGCATCATATATGATGCTCATTGTTACAAATTACTGTGAGAGACCATAAGCATCACATATGGTGCTCGGCTCCCATTGGTAATTTTTGAGAGAAAGAATATCGCGACAAAAATGTGATATAACTATCAATAATCGAGCCAAAGATAAGAAGAAATTTACGGCCTCCTGGAACTAGTACCCTCAAATCACCTTGGCAGTCAACCTGGGATTGATATGAATAGGATACGTACTTGACATTTCTAGTTTGGTAACATTAATGTTAATTATGTACGTTAAAACTATGACCCATGTTGTACACTAATTAATATTAAGTGTAATATGTATTCTAACTTTAAGGATAAATAATAAGGTTAAATAGCTCATCCTCTGGTATTTCCATTCCTTAAGGCACTTCAATTTGTTTTTTCTTTTAAATGTTCCTTGTTGTGTTCTATAATATCACATAGGTTGGATTATTATTAAACTGTTTTATTTATTTTTGAGTATTAAATACCTTACGTTGACTCAGTTTGTGTTAAGGTATTTTTATTTATATAGTATAATAAATATGTTATTCACGATTCGGATATTTTTTCGCTAATATTTAACCAAACGTCCGAAATTCAAGGATTATGAACTTTTGTTATGCTTAATACTCTAGTCTCTCCATATATTGAATCTTACTTGATTTTAAACTACAATAACAGGAAGTATTATGCCTAGGAATAATTAGTTACCTACATTGAAACTATGAAACCTTAAATGTGTGTGCATTTTATGAGTATGTTGAAATATAATACTTTTTTAATATATATTATTATTTCAGGAACTCATCCTGATCAAGATGATGAATATTGGAGGGGATATTAACTTGTACAGCTAAGCTCAAAATCTTGACAAAGGATGAATTGGAGGATCTAAGTGCTACCATTAGAAATTTTATTAAAATTGTTATTATTGCCTGTTTTTTCTTTACCATTTCTTTTCAATTTTATCATCAGACACATTTCAGGCGTGTTTCAATAAAAAGCATTATCAAAGCCTCAAGAAATGCGTTTCTATGTCTCTTTTAATAACATTCATACATATATATATATATATATATATATTACCCCATGTTTGTATATTATATGCAAACAATTCATGATTTGAATTCATTGATCTATCTTCCTATCTACTTATACCTATCTGTAGTAAAATCGGTATTGAGTCCAACTGGTAATCCAGCGACCTAAGTTCGTTTCCCGGCGGACGAATAGAAGGAACTTTTCTCCTCAACCTCCAGAAATGAGTACCGGGGACAACCCTGGAGCCTAACCGATACTCATAAAGCGGATGGGAATAGCGGTACGCTGACCACGCGCCTCCCACAAAAAAGTCTCGTGGCAGACCTTAGCCCCTTAGGACTGTTGTGTCATGTGGTTCGGTTTATATATCGATCTACCTCTGTATATCTGTCACAGAGTTATAATCAGTCACCACTATACTGCTAGTTTTAATGAAAGATACCTTCTTGGCATTTATTATATGAAACTGAAGACAAGAAGAAAACTCTTAGTAATGAAGGCCGATCCCGGAATTCGAACCTTGAAATTCCCGATTATACAGCAAGCGCGTTCATATAGTTCGTATTGATTATATAGAAACGTCAAAATTTTTTCTTAAAAAATATTGTTATTAGGTTAAATAGTAAACTTGTAGTAAAAGAATATAAAACCTTATCTTGATAAATTTGTTCTGACTAGCGGTAAATAAAATGTGAAACAGCTAATTCCTTGCAAAGTTCCTTTATGAAAACCTCCCGACGGGAACTGTGAAACTGACTCCAATCAGGGTATTTCATAATATAAATATTTCTTTATATCAGCCACTTAAAAAGTTTTCATAAAGTTGATGAATATTGATAGAGTACCCTTAGGTACCCCACTATAACCAAAAGAGAATACAAAATTTTAGGTGGTGTGAAAGTATACAGTAAGGGACCTTAGGTCCCCAACGCTCATAATATATAAACCAAGAGCTTCGTAAGGATGCAGACATTGAAGAGAATTCGAGCCAAACATGTGAGAAACTCACTCGATGGTTTGGGTTAAGTGATGAAATCATTTGCTTACGTTTACATGATTTGGACGATCGTTGAGATGAGCAAGTGAGTGCCGCAAGAGCTCACCGCCGTGAACAAATTCCTGCGGCTGAACGTTTGCTCATCCATTTTATCCTTGCTGTGTAGAAACAAAAAATGTCCAATTTTGGATCTTGTTTTGGCCTGTGATGAAAAGTGGGTGATGTATGATAAAGATGCCCTCGTACCACTGGTTCCTACATAATGACCCAATACCTGTGTCTACTAAAGACAATATTCATCAGCTCACGGTAATGCTGTGTTTATGGAGGACTGCTGCAGGGAATGTGGTAAGACCATCACAAAAGATGCTTACTCAGCACAACTGCAAACGGTAGCTACCAAATTTGCCCAGAAACAGCCTTCACTCATGAACAGAAAAAAGATTTTGTACCATGAAGACAATGCGAAACTTCATACAGCAAGGATGACACTGGAAATGATCTTGTGATTTGGGTAGGAACTTTTGCCTCACCCTCCTTACTCCCAAGCCGTCGCTCTATCAGGTTACCATATCTTTTTGAACATGGACAATTCCATGCGCATTTGGAAATTCAAACCTCGAGAAGTTGAAAACGCAGGGGCTCAGGTTTTGAGTAATAGGAGACAATTTCTACACAAATGGCACGTATGGACTTGTTTGTAGATGGGAGAAAGTTGTAGAAGCGGTTGTAGTTTTATAGTTGTAGAAAGTTGTAGTTTTTATTTTTATTTATTTATTTATTTATTTATTTTGCTCAAACGACACGAAATTTTTGGTCCCCTGGTAAGAAAATTGGTTATAAATTATATTTGTAATAACATTCATTTAGTTCTCAGAATTATAAAAGAGAACAAATCTGAATATTAATTGTAATGTGTTTCCCTTGTCAGTACAATACAGAATAGAATAAGCATGCCGAGAATGCTAGATATGATTAAAGAGTTTACAAATAACATTAACAACATCCTGTTTCTACTTGTCAAATGAATTATATATTGTTATGAAAATATAAATTACGGAAAGAAGAAAGTTTTGTGTACCACAATTGAATTTAAACTGATACTTTGACATAAAGCAGAATAAAAAGCTACTTACTACTTTATGGTATACATGTGTTAGAGAAACGTCTGGTAATATATTACGATTGTACATGCTTTTGTTGGATAAACAAAAAAGTAGTTCGAGTAATATCCTGTGTACATCACGCCGAGTCATCAAACATTTGAGGAGGCCCGAGGATCCACCTAGGTATACATCGTAACGCTCACTATAAGGTACATTCCCCACGAAGTGTAGCTCCAGCCTTAAGTTTTAATAGGGCTAAATAACCACACCCTCTTACATTTTGTAATGCGGAATAATAGTTTAGGACCAGTTTATGAAACTCTATAAGTTTGAGTAACAATCGTTCTTTTTCCAGGTTATAAGTTGCCAAAACAGTAAATAGGTAACAAGTTTTTGACCTAATGTATTCTCTTTGAAGCTATTTTATCACATTATACTGTATGTTTATTTGGTTGAGATTAGGTGCCCTTGTATCTTTCAGAAGATAAGGGTACTTTGATACCCCTTTCTCAAAATTTAGGAGGGTGCATAGGGTCACCCATTAAAATTTGAAATTGTCAAGAAAAAATTAGGTAAATGATCTCTATGTCCTAAAACTTTTTTCCTCTAAACTTTGATGGTCGTAAGTGTACCTTTTTATTTGTAAAAATTGCCAAAATATTAAATGGCCATCAAGTGGTTGCTTATTAACTTATCTTCTTTCTTGAGCCTTCGTCTCGTTATATGGTTGAGGACAAGGTCTATTCTCTTTGAAATGGCGTGAGTACACTCAAGCTCTCCTTATAAAAATTAGAAGAAGCACGTTGGTAACCTTTCAAATTTAAAATTTAAAAATTTTCAATCAACAAAACATAGCAAATGTTTTACAGAACAAAGATTTTGCTCCTCATCTTCTATGGTTAAAATATGTCAAAGATTCAAAATGCCAAGATTTCCAAGTTGTTGGAACCTCTGGGATAAGGCTCTATATTGTTAAATGCTTTGAAACTAAGTACAAGGTGTCAATTATATTTCTTAGGATATAAGTACATCAATGCTATCCTTTTTAAAATTTGAGGAGGTACATAGGTACAACTATAAAATTTAGGAATTGGTATATATATATATATATATATATATATATATATATATGTATGTGTGTGTGTGTGTGTGTGTGTGTGTATGTGTGATCATAATATAAATTGACATATTTAGGTGTTAGCGTGTTTGAAGGAATAAGCAAATAAAATATTTAGGTTAAAGAATAATCAGAAAAATGTATATACTAAATTTTTATAATCTGCACTTGGCACCAGAATAACAACTCAGAGTGTCCCTGCATACTGTAATATCAAATTTGTTTCGGAGGGAAATGAAATAAATAGCCAAAACACTGAAATGTAACAGCACATGCGATGAACAGTCCCTTAGCATTACCAAGTAGGGGGGGGGAGCACTGAGGTCCACAGCACTTTCTTTATTTACAAGTAGAAAAAAACACTAAAAACTAAGCAAGTACGTTTTATGATAAATCGTGTCAAGCTTGAAAATATCAATTTTTCAGGTTTTTTGTGCTGTTGGAAATGTAACAAAAATAATGTGTGTGCCTCCGAGGCCCCCTTGATGTTCCTAGGGTTCATAATGTAATAATAAAAATAACCAAAATAGTATATTCTCAAGGTTTTCCTTTGCCATATATATATATATATATATATATATATATATATATATATATATCTTGTAATGTTAAATGTTTTATATTTCTAAAATGTATGCGCAGTGTTGTTTGCTCAATCATTCATCCTATGTGAAATAAAAATTTGTATTATCAAAATCCTTTTTTTTAACTACGTATACATAAGCATGTAAATAAAAATTCGTTCAAGCTAATTTTGTCTTTTATTTCTGTGTGTGCAAATAATTATAAAGTCATCAGCTTGCTAATCGTATATACGCATACATGTGCAAAAAAGTAACATACTATTAAACCTAAATTTACAAACCACTAAGGCTACATATGTCATATCATTTACTTTATTATATCATTGCTAATTTTACCTAAACAGAACACGAGCTCTAAACCAGGTTGTTATCAACTGTTTCTTTGAAAATTCTCCTAAAAGCCAGTACCCAAAGAAACGGTATTTAGCTATTTAATGGCGCTTGAACAATGACTCAAATCGAGATCGTTAGTGCTCGAACAGTTACGTTATTGTAATTTAATTAACACCCGAACTACGAACCTAAATCGTCAGTAATTTAAACATGGTAACAATAGCCAGGATAATAAGTACTACTAACTTTGGAATAAAACACCATATTAATCATATTTTGTTTTCTCCTCACAGGTTGTTCCAACAAAAACAATAGCAACCTTTAATATTTTCGTACACACACAGTGTTATTTAGTATATGTAATTTGATTGAATTTTATTCACATTTATTATTTGTGATTGGTAGTTCTATTTTCATTATGGATTAGTAGCAAGTTAATATACTTAAAATATTTAAACACATACAAGCTGAAAAGAGCAAGTTAATATACTTAAAATACTTAAACAAGTACGAGCTAAAAATAGGAAACATTTTCTGAAAACTGAAGAAAATTTAGATAGACAAAAACAGCCACAGGAACAACAAAGAAAACTTTGTAAAAATGAGACAAGAATTAGATAGACATGAACAGGCACAGAGTTAGAACAAGGAAAACCTTGTAAAATTACAGGTAAAAATAGAAACAATTAAAATAAAATGCGAGATAGGGACTGCAAAAGTAACCCATAAAATAAAAGCGTTAGAAAATAAAGTAAATTGTAACATTAAAATAGTTCAAAAGGGGAACTAAACATAATACTGCAGTTATTCAACAAAGTAAAGATACCATACAATTGATAGTCCATCATGTACATTCAATGGGAATGAAAGTAACTAAAAACACAAATCACTTAATGGACATATCTAAAAGAATAAAATTAACATAGGAACAAATAGATTCTAATAATGCCATTTGTAACACTAATAAAGAAGGTTGTCTTGTATTCTATAGGGAAACGAAAGGTAATTTAAATGAAATGCACGAGAAATTTGTGGATTTAAAAAAACGAGTACAAATGAATGAAGGGTCACTCCAAATGTGCTATAAAGAAATTAAACAATTAAATTACCATTTTAAAGTTGAAACAAACAGCCTTTCAAAAACAACACAAAAATTAAAGTTGCTCAGTGAGCAATAGGAACAATTAAGCACGATTTGGCATTAGCATACTAAAACGTGGAAAGTATCAAAAATAAAACATGGAAATCAAAACTAAATACTAAAAGTGACATTCATATTAAAACTAAATACAAATCTAACAGTGACTCAGCTTATGCCGAACATAGTGAAGTTAGCAGTAGCGAGAAACTGGTGTTAAGGTTATTACAAATAAAAACCTTAAACAGAACAATAGGAAGGTTAAACAGAAAAGCATAAGCAGCTAAACTGAAAAAAAATCTTACACACAATTATTCCATATTTGCCTAAGTTTAAAGATGATCCTGCTACTGAGTCAGTACACACACATCTTCGCAAGTTAGCACAAGCCGCAAATTTGCTAAGTTGTCAGAAAAAGCCTTAGTACAAGCGAAACTTCATTTATTTGAGGGTGTAGCATTAAGCTGATATTACACGCGCAATGATAAATTCAAAACTATAGATGTTACAAAGGCGTTAACTAAATCTTTTGCTGGAGACGCAACGATACAGCATATGTTATCGGCTTGTAAAGCCACCCGGTTCACTCTCAAGACCCATAACTCAGTACACGCCTTTGCTTTAAACCAATTTAATAATCTTAGAAAACTGACACCACAGTTACCAAAATACTTGATATTAACTTATACACATATTGCCCCAGAGATTTCACAAAAAAGTTTATTTACATTCCTTTACTAATGGGAAAAAAATTTGCCATCTATCCAGAAATTAAAAACACTGTATTTCCAGAAAAATAAACAAAAATGTTTGCAGGGTGACAATTCTTACAACAGACAAAAATAATTTTTCAAAATTATGAGAGATCTGGTAACAATAATCAAAATAGGTATTATAATCAAGAAGTCAATAACACCAAGAATAAATAGATGGTAAAATAAACCAAAAAAGAAATGATCATAACAATAAAGATCAACAATCACGTTCTCGCAACCAAAACACTAATTGTAAGCAAAATATTAATGATCACTCCCATAATTACAATAAACGACGAAGACGGCATAATGGTAATTTTGAGGATAAAAAGAATAATTACCAAAACAACAAAGGTAAAAGCAACAAACAATTCTAGGCTCGTAACAATGACAATAAAGATGAAAATAACAAACAATTATAAAAGTTCAAATCATGGTAACAAAGGAAACTGATTTTCGAAAAACGCTAAACGTCTGTACTACGGATCGAGTATCAGCCAACGTAAGTCATTGTGCTAAAGGGCTATCTAAATATTTTATGTAACTTATACGCAAAAATGCATTTACAAACATAAATTTAGTTAAAAGTGACTGTAAATCGAATACCAATAGTATAAACCGCTACGTTAATTCTAAACCAACCCAGATCTCTTCAAAAATTAAAATTAAAATTTATAACACAAATGTAAAATATCTGAAATATAGACTCTGATCTTTCTCATTTATCCCTTACTTTCTGGAAACGTATCACTGCTAACGTAACGGTATCAAAACGAACTCCAGCAATAACATTTTCCTAGTTGATTTCAGTCGGTGCGTTAAAAATGTAGGAGGCTACACGTTAATCACAATACAAATTAATGACATTTCAATTTACTTACAAATATATGTCACCGAATCACCTAACCAAAATATTATTTTAAAATAAATGCTCCTATCGCTTTAAGTAATAAAATAAATCTATCTCAGGGTTCCATCTCATAAGGTACAACAATTTAAAAACTCTTGTCGACCATTTATCAACCCAGCATAAATTTTAAAAATCAAAATACGAAAAAGGTGACATAGCGGATAAAATTTTTTTATCTCTGCGTTCACATTTGATATGCAACATGCTACGAATTCAAAAATTCAAGATGCTGTAAATCAAACACATACCCTTAAACCACAACAAAAACAACTATGTTTTCTCTTATTGAATACAGGAATATTTTACTACCCTGGTCTTTGTAAGGATTTTGTTTATAAAATGGAAGTCAAATCAACAAATCGCTGGACAGAAAACATTACCCCGTCCCACGTATTTACATAACGTCCGAAGTAAGGTGGTGACACTTGGGGGTGTTTTTTAACTACTGCGCACGCGCAAACTGTTTCGGTTCATGTTCCAGTTCCGATTCATGTTCCAGGAACTGTTCCAGTTCCCCCGGAGCAGACTACGCGCCAGGAGTAGTTTTTCACTGATAAGAACACCACACAGGAACACGCATGCGCAGAAACTTTACAATTCGAAGTACACACATCAGCAAGACTATGAACATAGCAGAACGACGATTGGAGGTGTTTTTCACCTATTATATAACATCACGGATGTACTTGTTTTCTTTTACGAGCATTTTTTGATCTGAAGAAAGACAATGGCAGGCCAGATATTAAAAAAATAACATCAGCATTAGCAGTGCAGCGTAAGTCTGGTTATTCACACACACACGCACACACACGCACACACACACACGCACACTTGGTGGAGCAGGCGCAGTTCTAATTTAATAAAAATTGCACTCATGCGCTGAAAAATTGCAGTTCCAATTCTCACTTCCGAATCCGACTGAACACAGCAGCAGACTACGCAGCCCTATTTAGCAGCAGAATTTGAATATGACACAAGTTCTCACTCTATGAAACATAGCAGGGATGTATTTTTTCTTTGACGACAGTCAAAATTTAAGGGTCAAAGTCCTATTCGGCAACGAATGATAGACCTGGGACACTCAGATTCGTGATCAGCGTATATGACATAATATTAATATGTTGTTGTAGAATTCGAAATCTCAAATATCGAGATCGGAAGTGCGGGATTTTGGTTCAAGATGACCTCGTAGCTACTCGGCGGTTTCAGATTAGTGATCAGCGTATACGACATCCTTATTAATCGGGTGGCGTCGAATTGGAAATCTCAAAAATGGAGACTAGAAATGCAATTTTACAGGTCAAGGTGAGCTTGTAGCGACTCGGCGGTTTCAGACTCAACATCGGCGCATCGAGTTACATAAAAGGGCAAGATTTAGGGGTCAAAGTACTATTTGGCAGCAAGTGAAAGACCTGGGCCCTGCGGTTTATGAACAAGATGCCCTCTTAGCGACTCAGCGGTTTCTTAATATTTTGGCAGAAATGGTCCGCCCCTGGTCATAGAATAATGAGTGGTACGCGATTTGTCACGACAATGTCAAATTTGAAAACCGTGTACCTCTAGCTGTAACCGTTCTAGAGAGAATTAGGATTATCTGAAATTTTGGCAAGAATGGCCCACTTTTGGTCATCGGTTAATGAGTACTATGTGGGTTGCCACGACAATGTCAAATTTGAAAACCGTCTGCCTCTATCTCTAACTCTTCTCGAACAATTGACGATTATTTGCAATTTTGTTAAAGAATGGCCCTCCTGGTCATAGGCCAATTTACAAACCCTGTGCCTCTAGCTCTAGCCGTTCTCGAAGAATTTACGATTATTTGAAATTTTGGCAAAAACCTATGGTCATAGGATGATATGTGAGTTGTCACGATAGTGTCAAATTTGGAAACCGTGTGCCTCTCGCTCTAATCGTTCTAGAGAAAAATTGGCGAAAAGAATGGTCCACCCCTGTTCATAGGACAATGAGACTCTCTCAGAGTATATGCTGCGTGTGCACCAATGTTAAATTTGGCAATGTCGAAATATTCGTGATTATTCCTGTGGTCGTAAGCCAATGAAACACTCTCAGAATATATGTATGTATTTTCATATACGTTTTATCATTGGGAAAGGTTTTGTTATTTTTAAAATATCTTTTTTCGTTTTGAAGTGGTGCGCATGTGCCGGACGAAATGAGGTAACCGGGAGAGTATAAAAGGGACGCCTCAAAAGCCAGCTCTTCACTGCGGGACGAGCCGACATTCCGGTCCAGTCTTCCTCCGCGACACAGTTCCTCGGGGGAAGCTCTCCTGAGGGTGCTGAGGTGGAAGACCTATTGGGTCCCTAATCCAAGTGTTATTTCCTTTCTAAAAGGATGAGAGGAAAGTGTCTCATGTTGGGACCCAGGGTAACCTCTTTATTTAGGCATAATCTGCGGACTGGTGATACACCCACACAAGAGTTCCGGATCACGTTCCAGTGCCAGCACCAGTGCCGATTCCTGCTCCGCTTCAATTACGATCCCGGCTTCTGTTCCGATTTAGTAGAAGTGCCTTAAACGTTGTTTTCAATATAGCGTGAAAGCAGTGAGAGTTAAGGATAATACATTAGAGATGACCCTACTTGGTGTTCCATAGTGTTAAAAGGTCCAATTATAGTAGAGTAACAAAAATTAACGATAATACACTATTACAAAAAAGACTTCTTGGTGATCTACAGTGAATGATTGTTGAGCGCTGTAAAACAGTGTGTGTTAAGAATAATACGTTATTAGGTAAAACACTACTTGGAGTTCTATAGTGGAAAGAGATCCAATTATAATAAGACTACAAACATTACCGATAATATATTATTACAAAAAAGAATTACTTGGTATTCTGTAGTGGGAAGGGACCCAATTATTGTAAAATATAAAACATTACCGATAATAACGTTTTTTACAAAAATGGAGAGATTTAGTATAGTATCTGAATCACGTCAATATTATAGGCAATTTAAAGATCATGGAAATTTAATGACCGTCGAATTAATTCCTCCCCCAGAGGGAGAAAACTCCCTTGCCTGGCTAGAAAATGGGAAACGTGAGTTCGTAGAGTATGTAATGCAAAGTGTGCTCCCTCATCATCGTGTGACACTTACGTTTATTAATCAAAATCATCCAGATAAACCGTTTTATTTGTCTTTTAGTTGTAGTAGTAATATGAATGCTGATAATCTATTAACTGCTCTAGAAAAAGTAATACAATCAATCACATCATTACTATATCAAGACCGTTTCGTTGAATATTTTCACCACGTTTAACTGCCTATTGGTATGGGACAGGTGAAACAGAATTTCACTAATATAAATGAATATATGAAACAAAACAGAGGTATTGTTGTTATTAAAAATCAAGATTATTATTGTCTGTGCCAATAGCTGGTAGTGGCTATAGGCCTTCTTGAAAATAAAGACAACACAAAAGAGAGATATCATAATCAATACTCAACAAATATGTTTAATAAGGTCTCTGAATCGTGTGAAAAGGTTGCTGTTAGTTTAGCGGTGGTAGAATACCGAAATTTAAGAAAATTCAGGCGTACTTAACAGCGTATAAAATTACTGTGTATGACGGGTTGTGTGGGAAAAAATATTTTTCGAGGGGCACAGTCAGGGTAAGCATATTATTTTCTATATATTGAAAACCATTACAATCTAATCACTAACCTAACTGCGGCATTTTCATTCCCTTACTATTGCGAAGAATGTCATAAAAAATTCACATTAAATACTGACATGTGGGGAAGTGTAAAGCCTTGTGTAGTAAATGCCGGAATAATCCAACATGCACCGTTATAGAAAGTGTAATATATTGTAAGGAATGTAATAGATGCTTTTAGGGAGCTCAATGTTACAATAATCATAAGTCTTCATTATGCGATATTTTGAAAGTGCTATTTTTAAAGCATAAGTGGTGAAAAAAGTTTGAAATCCACATGTCTGTGGTGAAGTATTCTGCACGGGGTGTAATAATATGATACAATCAGGGCATCTATGTTATATTCAACCGAGCAGAATACGTACTCTACAAAACTGCTTATTAGTGTTTTATGACATTGAGTGCCGAGAAGATAAGAAAATAGCCTTTGGTATTTTGGAGCATGAGCCCAACCTGTTAGTAAGCCAACATATATGCTACAACTGTAAAAATAATACGTGAGAACGGTGCAGCGTATGAGGTATTAGAGAACATGTATTTTATGGAGACAAATGTATTGTAGAGTTTCTAGATTATGTGGCACAAAGGCCTTCCAGTATTAACATAATAGTCGCCGTAGCTCATAACGCGAAGGGGTATGAAGCTCATTTTGTTTTACGCACAATGATGCTTGAGAAAGAGTGGACTTCTCGAATAATTATGCGTGGGCGTAAATTTTTAGCCATGGAACATTTATACTTAAAATTTTTTGATAGCCTTAATTTTCTACCAATGAATTTGGCAAAATTAACATTTGCGTTCGATTTGCCCATTTTTAAGGAACATTTCCTTAATTTATTTAGCACAAAAACCAATCAAGAGTATGGTGGTGCGTTACCTGGCCTTGAGTGTTATGATGTGGGCAACTTAAAAACGAAACAGAAAGAGAAGTTTGTCAAGTGGTATAATGAGGAAAAACAAAGACTTGGGGTTACGGGTTTTATTTTAAAAGAACAATTAATTAAATACTATGTAAATAATGTGGCCGTGCTGCTCAATGCGTGCATAAAATTTATGAATAAATTTGACCTTATATCGGACGTCAACCCGTTTCTAGAAACTAAGCATTGCCAACGTGTGTAATTTAATGTATAGGAAATGTACTTAGTATCAGACACCATTGGTATTATCCCATATAGCGGGTACAAGTGGCGGAATGACCGATCTGTCGGTGCCGTTCAGTGGCTTGTGTAAGAGGCGGACTGATTAAAAACACAAATTCAGCATTCTGGTAACGGGCGAGAGGTTTTGGTGCGTTGTGGTTAAAAAGTGGGTGGTTGTGCGAAATATAATGGCGCAAAACCTGTTTGGGAGTGCCAAGGGTGTCTATTTCATGGTTTCCAGCTGTGTTACCCCACAGTTCGTGATAACACCATATATAACGACTCATACACTACTTTTAATATGCGCTATGAGAATACTATAAACAAAATAGATTAAAAGTCCTGTGGTGTAAATTTGTAAAAAAACACATGACTAAGAAATGTCCAATTCATCTACCGCTAGATAATCTCTACAATCCCATGTCGCCCTATCGGAGTGGTGGAAAGTTATTATTTACCCTATGCTGAACATGTGCGAACACACTGAATGAAGAAGAATGCACACATTCGGATGACGAGAGACCTTTGACTGGTGTACGGGTTGTAGATGAGGTACGAGTGGCTGTTGAGAAAGGATATAGAGTGATTACAAATACGAGGTGTGGAGCTATGAGGTCGTAATGTACGACACTGAAAAGAAAGAGGGCCGTCATTTCACGGACTACACTAACCTGTTTATGAAGATCAAGACTGAATATAACGGATGGCCCGCAGGATACGCCAGCGAACAACAAAAAGCCAACTAATAAATGAGTATTATGAAAAAGAGGGCATCCACTTAGACCAAAAAAAGATTATGCACAACTACGTAATGTATTTCAAATCTAGGTGTAAACTGCCTATGAGGTAAATTCGCTCAAAGTGAGAACATGGAGCAAATCCCTATCATTAAAAATCCCGAGAAGTATTTCTATAAATTAACAAATCTGAATATTGAGGTTAAATCGTATATTACAATAGGCGATAAAATCCGCGTGCTCAACTGGAGTGTTAATGATAGCGTTGTTACTCCAGCTAAAAATATCAATGTGGTAATTGCCGCATACACCACGACACACGCTCGCCTGAGTTATTTCGTTACTTGGATTTACTCGGCGAGCGTGTGATATATTATAATACCGACAGTGTTAGTTACAACTAATCTCCGAGTGAGCCTCAGTTAAAAATTAGGATTGTATTTAGGAGATTGGAAAAATGAATTAGCAGAATATGGACCGGATGCGTATATCTAAGAATTTTGTACTGGTGGACCCAAATGTTACGGATACACTGTTGTCAACACTCTTTCTGGTAAAAGAAAAACAATACGTAAAATCAAGGGAATTACACTGAATAATAAACCATTAAAATATGCTAACTTTGAACAAATGAAAGATATGAATTTAAATAATTCACCATCTATTAGCGTTCCTCTCGGCTTAAAAATTGTACGTACTGAAGATTATAAATTGATTACTAAGCCGGAACGAACAATATCTACCAGGATACTGCCAGTAAAAGAAAACGAGTAGATAATTTTGCCACTTCCATACGGGTATAAAACAAAATGTATAGGGTAAATACTGTATTAGCAGAAACCATGTTTTTTTTTTAATTTAGTAGACAGAGAGAGAAAAATGGATAATCAAATTTTCAATCATTATTATCATTTTAATGAAATCGAAATATGGGTCGGTCTAGCATACGATGATGATACGGAGAATTTTCTGTTAGTATCTCTTTACATAATTACTATGACCGTCTTCGTCTTTCACCTGATGAGTATATACTTTTGTACCATATTGTCTAAATATTGAGAACTATTTTAATGTTATTTTAGATGCTTCATTGGCTAGACAATTTTCTGTTGGTGATAACTATGAGGTATCATTGTCAGATACTCTTAAAGGTACCCGTCAGTGTTTTATTCTCTCATCAGATGACGATAGTAATGGTCAGGCAATTTTTTCTGTTTATACATGGAGAAAACTCCATCCTTATTTGCCATGCATTCAACAGGCCATATTTACCTGTTCTCAATGCAACAAAGTATCGCCAAACATGTATGAAACAGAGCACTGCTACCATTCCAGAATTTACTACTAGTACTAATCTATCATCTGAACGAATTGAACTGGAAGTATTCACATTATGAAATCATAAAAAGGATAATATTATATTATAATCTTAATTATTTTGTAATGTATTAGAATATGGATTGTAATTAGAGATATCATTAAAATTTCAGCAAAGGAAAAATTGGGACACGCGGAAATAAGTAGGAACAAACCATGGTTCGACCAGGAATGCATTAAACTAGCAGAGAAGAGAAAACAGGCAAATTACGCTAGCTACAAAATAAGAATGAAATAATTACACAAAATTTCGCATATATCAGGCGGGAAACTTCGAAAACTTTTAAAACAAAGAAACGCGATTTTTAAAAGCTAAAATTAAGGAACTTGAAGATAACAGTAAAAATAAAAACATCCGGGACATGTATAAGGGAATCAACGAATTTAAGAAAGGCTATCAACCTCGTGCTTATATATTAAAGAAATCTGACGTACAGTTCTCACTGACACGCATCTTAAATGGATGGAAAGATTTCTTTGACGATTTGCTTAACACGGAGCCAAAAACTAGTGTGCGTGGAGAAAAGGAGATACACACCGCAGAACCGTATGTTCCAGAACCCAACCGAATAAAAGTAGAAACCGCTATAAAGAAATTAAAGAAACACAAATCTCCTGGTGTAGATGAAATTCCGGCTGAGTTAATTTTAGCTGGAGGCGAAAATTGTGGAACAAGATACACAAACTTATTCTTCTTATCTGGAACAAGGAAGAATCGCCACAATAGTGGAAAGAATCAATCATTGTTCCAATGCACAAGAAAGGCGACGAAACTGATTGTAATAATTATCGAGGCATTTCTCTTCTGTCAACATCCTATAAAATCCTTTCAAATATTCTATTAGCAAGATTGACCCCATAATCCCCAAGATGAAATTATTGGGGATTATCAGTGCGGATTTAGACGAAATCGATCAACTATCGACCAAATATTTACCATTCTCCAAATACTCGAAAAAAGTGGGAATACAATACCCCGGTGCATCAACTATTTATTGATTTTAGAAAGGCGTATGACTCGGTTAGGAGAGGAACATTATACAACGTTCTTACAGAACTTGGAATACCGAGACAACTAATTAGATTAATTAAGATATGTTTAAATGAATCCCAAAGTAAAGTCCGGGTAGGAAAATTTTTGTCCACGAGCTTTCACTCGAAAATGGTCTGAAGCAAGGAGATGCGTTGTCGCCATTATCATTTAACTTCGTTCTGGAATACGCTATAAGGAAAATCAAAGATAGCAACCAGGGCCTAGAGTTGAACGGTATTCACCAGGTTATGGCATATTCTGATGATGTAAATTTAATAGGGGATGATAGGAGAACAATAGAAAGAAATGCAGAGATCTTATTAAAAGCTTGCAGGGACATGGGTTTAGAAGTAAGTGAAGAGAAAACTAAATACATGGAAGTGCGTCGGGACTGGAATACAGCAAATTATGGACGCGTTAAAATAATAAATAATACTTTTGTTAAAGTGGATAGTTTCAAATATCTAGGATCAATATTAACAGACGAAAATCATATTCACGGATAAATTAAACGTCAAGTAAAAGCAGGGAATTCGTGTTAATATTCGGTTCAAAATCTCTTGTCGTCGCGAATTCTGTCGAGGATTTTGAAGCTTAAAATATATAAAACGATAATCATGCCTGTTGTTCTGTATGGCTGCGAAACATGGTCACTTACTTTGAGGGAAGAACATAGACTGAAAGTATTTGAGAACAAGATCCTTAGACGAATATTCGGACCCAAGAGGAACGGGAATGGGGAATGGTGGAAATTTCATAACGAGGAACTACATAATTTATATGGTTCACCCAGCATTGTTAGGGTCGTCAAGTCTAGGAGACTTACGTGGGCGGGTCATGTAGCTAGAAAGGAAGAAAGTAGAAACGCTTTCAAAGTCTTGACTGGAAGACCAATCGGAAAACGACCATTAGGAAGACCTAGGCGCAGATGGGAGGACAATATTAAGATGGATCTCGCACAGATTGGAATACAAAGTAGAAACTGGATGCAGTTAGCTAAGGATAGAAGTCGGCGGAGAGCTTTTGTGAACGCAGCATTGAACCTCCGGGTTCCATAGGCTATAGAGTTAGTTAGTTTTAGTTTATTAGAATATGGACTTTCAACATCCATTTACATGTATTATAGCTGGGCCCACCGGGTGTGAAAAATCATATTTTGTAAGAGTTTTTAAAATACTATGCTGAAAAATGGAAAAATAGGATATAGTGAGTGGCAACCTCTCTATGGAACTCTCTCCTCAGGTTCTACATTTAAAGAAGGTCTGCCAAAATTAGATGAATTTTCAGCGGAAGAAGGCCCCTATCTTATTGTGATTGACGATTTAATGCGTGAGTGTCATAATCAGGTTGTAGAGTTTTTTACTAAAGGTAGCCACCACCGAAATTTAAGTGTCATAATTTTCATCAGGCCAAAGGTATGCGTGATATATCGTTAAATAGTCATTATTTGGTATACTTTAAACATCCGCGAGATCAGACTCAAGTTAATTACCTAGCACATCAATTGTATCCAGTTAACACAAAATTTGTGCAGGAAGCCTACCAATGCGCAACTCCAGATTCTCGTGGTTACTTAGTTTTCCACTTAAAACAGAATATCCCTGATGAACATCGTGTTCGAACAAATATTTTCCCCGCAGATTCTTACAATTATGTTTATGTACCAGTAAAACAATATTCTCAATAGTGTATATATTTTCATAACCAATTTTACTATAATAGGCAGTAAAAATGATTAGTAAAGTAAGTGCACATTTACTGAAGCTTTTGGCTAGGGCAAAACCTAAGGTACGAAAAGCGATATTACAAAATTCATATCCGATTTAATTCGCTCCGTTTGCGAATGTTCATGTAACGTATTGCAAGGAAACGTTCCGCTAATGAAAAAGAAAGAAATAGATTAAGAAGGTATAAAAAGGATCTTAGGTACTCCGTAAAAAAAAAGTTCCATCATTGAAACAAAAGAAAAAGCGAATTATTGTACAAAAAGGTGGTTTTCTCACTTCATTGCTTGCACCTATTGTAGGAGGTTTACTATCTGCTTTAATCAAATAAACATGCAGCATGCGAAAAAACTTGTTTTAATTGAACTAGAAAAATTACATCACTATCAAGCAATATCTAATTTAGGCGACGAAATGAAAAATATTTTAAATAATAAGAGTATGAGTGTTGAAGAAAAAATGGTACGTTATAAAGAGGTACTGCAAAAATATTTACACCTCGTACAGTATCATACAACAACATTAGCTAATATTGAAACGGTTAAAGGAGAGAAGGAGGAGGAGGAAGAAGTAGAGGATGAGGAAATACTATCTACACTCCCAGAATTTTGCTTGCGTAAAGCAAGACCTTTATTACGTAAATTAAAGCAGAATCCCAACATTCAATAGGATGATAATGGTAATGTTAATATTCATAATAAATTAATTTCAGGTGCTGCTAATGTAATAGATTTAATATAGGATTTTCTTAGACGTCATAAGGAAAATATTCCAACAGACGGTTAGGAGCCCTTTGCTATAGTATTAGCAAAATCTAATATCCCCTTAGAGTCATCGTATATCGTATATTCATAAAATAACAACTGGGGAAGAAGACGAAGAAAAGGAGGAGAATGGAAAAGAGGACAAGCCACTACGTAGACGTAAATGGTATGACTATAAAATATGAAGAAGCTAGCTGCCGTTTATTGTAACTTCTCACATCCTGCTTCATTTTCAACTGCATTGGCATTATGGAAAGCCGTAAAGAAATTAGCAACCATTACAGCGTGTGGAACAATGGTTAAAAAACAACCGACAAATACACTGCACAAGCCTGCACTAAAGCAAATTCAACGTAATCCACGTAGTGTTTAATATTCATGATCAGTAGCAAGCCGATTTAAACGATATGCAAAGTCTACAAAAATATAATCATGGGTATAGGTATATTAAGGGTACAAAACCAGTGTCGATATTGTTAAAGCATTTAAGAAAATATTTTCATCTACGTGGCGTAAGACTCCACGTCTACAAACAATTGAGGAACAGAGTTTTTTTAACATACCGTTCCAGATGTATTTAAAAAAAGCAAAATATTTAGTTTTTCACAACAAAAAATCCGGATATTAAGGCAAGTATAGTGGTACGTTTTAATCGCTCTGTTAAACAGCGAATGTGGAAATATGTTACATCGAAGAAGACGTACCGTTAGATAGACAAGTTGCCCAAGTTGGTTCAGGCACACGATTCTCGTCCACATAGAGCGCATCAATTACCACCAGCCAGTATAAACCAGGATACGTTTCAGCAAGTGTTGAATAAATTAATATCGCCTCATAATAGTGTTGTTAAAGTTGCAAAATATGAAGAAGATGATACTGTGCGCACTACTAAACCAAAGCGTCGTTTCGAGAAGGTTACAAAGAAAATTGGACCGTGGAAATATGTAAAATAAAACTCGTGCAATATAAGGTGAAAAAAGTGGTTTATGTTTTAGAGGATTGAAATGGTGAAGTGATTTTCGGTACATTTTACGAAGAGAAATTACAACATGTGCCGTTATTCAGTGTTTATGAAATAGATGAGATTTTAGAGGTGAAAGGTAAACGTCTGCTTGTTTGTTGGCGCGGTTACCCTGCACCATTTAATTCATGGATTCCTGCATTGTATTTAAAGTGTGTTCTGCAAAAACAATAATACAATATTATGAAATAGTAATATATTTGCGTACATAGAGAAATGAACGACCCTTATTTTCAATATTATTCTTATCAGGCTGGTAGTGGTTATAATATACATCGTGGTGCACCCTTCCAGGATGCGTATAATATTGGTAGTTTTCTAGGTGGTTTATTTCGTAGTGTATTTCCATTAATAAAACAAGGTGCAAAAACTCTAGGTAAAGAACTGATACGTACAAATATTTATGTAGCCGGAGATGTATTAGGTGATAATAGACCTATTGACGAGGCTTTACAATGACGGTGGAAGGAAGAAAAAAGTAATTTAAAAACATAAGTTCAAAATAAATTAAACCAGGTATTAGATGGATCAGGTAAGAGAAAAGAAAAAATCAATTTGCTCAGACAGGTGGTAAGAGCAGGAGGGGGAAAAGAAACAGACATTTTTAATTAAAATACGGAGCAATGTAGTTTTCACCTCATTCTCCTCAGTAACAGTTCCATGGATTATTTTTCACATAATATTTTATGTTATACGACCAAATTATATCATCCTGTTGTGTTGGAGAAAGGTGTGTGGGAGACAGCGGTTGTTGAAGTACATTATAAAGCGTTATTTCAGAATGTTTTCAAATATACTCATAATATTTATTATCATTTAACGGATAAAGAAAGACTGCCGCATAACTACCATTTTGGCAGGTCATTATTATCAGGTTGACGATATTCTTTAGCAAATTAATCATAAAAGCGATATATTGAACTTACATTTGAAAGTTAAAGCATCTTTAAAACGAATTGAGATTACCAGAGTGAGTAAAGGTTTGGGTGAAAACAGAAGTACGGCTATCTCCCGATTTAATCCAAATACTAGGTTTTGATCATGTACAAGAAGAAAATATTACACTTGTTCATTACGCCCGTTATCCACCTAATTTACATGTATATTAAATTAATACATGGATATTACCCGCAAACATGTATATTTATAGCGATATTGTAGAACCACAACTGGTAGAGAATACTGTTGCTCCACTGTTACATATTATAACTACAAATATTTAAGAGCACTGTGCTATTAATGTGCATATCTTTGAAAATTCTCACTACGTCACTGTGCAGCGTAAACAGTTTGATTAAATTCTTATGGATTTAAGGAATAGTACAGGTAATCCACTTCCCTTCCAATATGGCGGTGTATGTGTAAAATTACATTTTCGACGTCATGCTTAATAATAAGTTTTTAAAAATAAGCCAATTAAAATATTAGTAAGAAAAATGCAGTTTGAGTGTACAAAATCAAAATTAGATTTATTTGCGTGTTTGAACGCTCAAACAAGTATTATAGATAAAAAAAATTGTGCCATATAAATCGGTGGCATCATTATCCGATAATGCTCCAATTGAGTTTGCAGTCCCCGGTCACGGACACTACACTATGTTACATGTTGAAGGTAAAGCTGATGATTCAAATTTCACTTCTGCCGATAAGAAAATTGGACCTGTAAATGATTTTCTCAGTGCAATGTTCAGTCAGATATAAATATATCTGAATAATCAACTTATATCCTACTCCTCGCATACATATCCATATCGATCCTGTATAGAAAAACTATTAAATTTTAATGCCAATGCAAAAACAACACATCTCCAGACTGCTATGTGGTTTAAAGATACCGCTGGTCATATGGATAGTGTGGCCGATAGTAATGTTAGATTTAAACAACGTCGTCATCTCATTGGGTTAGGTCAATCATTTGAATTATGGGTTGTATTCACGGTGATATATTCAATCAAGGACAATTTCTATTGAATGGTGTACAGCTGCGTATTAAGCTAATTCCCGTCAAAGCGTCTTTCTGTCTAATGGGCGAAACTGGTGCTGAGGAAAAAGTTACAATTACAGATGCAACACTGGTGGTGAAAAAGGTTGCTGTATACCCAGCTGTAAAAGCAGCACAAAATTAAGTATTATAGAATCCTAAATTAAGAGTGAAATATCCTTTAACAAAGGTGCAGGTAAAAACAGAAACTCTACCACGGGGTATTATGGATAGCACACTTCGGATTTGTTTTCTGGAATAGTGCCTAAACGTATTATTATTGGTTTTGTTACTAATGCTGATTTTAACTGTATTTATACGCCAAATCCTTTTAATTTTAAGCATTTTAGTATGAACTTCTTCACATTGTATGTTCACGGAACGCCTGTTCTATCCAAACCGGTACAGCCAGATTTTGATGATAACCTATATTTGCAAGCATATTCTACGTTATTTACAGGGTCTGGTATTTATTATTTGAATCAAGGTAAAGATATTCGCTTGCTGGATATCCTGATGGTTATAGTTTACTGGTATTGGATTTAACTTTTGATTCTAGTGCTAGTGCGGCATTTCATACTAGTCCACAACGGCAAGGAAGTGTACGTTTATAGGTTCATTTTAACCAAGCATTGACATCTCCTGAAACAGCAATTATTAGCGGCGAGTTCTCTTCAGAACTAGAAATTGATTTCCAAAGAAAAATATATATTGATTAACATGTTAAATACACTTCATCTTTATGAGGCGTTACAACAAAATCTGTCTAACGATCATTTTGTGGGTGTATACGCTGCAGACCAATTTCCACGTTTTATTCACACATTTCCTGCTGTGATAATTATAAACACTGATTCTAGTGATAAACCAGGTGAACACTGGGTAGCTACTTATATTTCAATATAAGAGGTGGGTGAATATTTCGATAGTTACGGTCTTCTACCGTATATATCATATCATATAAGGTTTCTAAAACGTAACTGCTTATTGTATACATGGAACAATAAACGCATTCAAGATGATTTATCTCAATTTTGTGGTCATTTCTGCTTTCTGTATTTAGCATGATGTGCGTCTGGTTATACATTACAGCATTTCTTAAATAAATAAATTCTGAATTTCCACCGCTGATGCTAATGACATTATGCTTTATTCATTTATGGTCACTGGAGAGAGATTAAGTTCTCCGTAAACCATATGTGTGGGGGTGTCGGTCACTGGAGCAAGATTAAGTTTTCCATAAACCATGTGTGTGCTGGTCACTGGAACGGAATTAAATTCTCCGTAAACCATGTGTATGTGGATGTGTGCGTGTGTGTGTGTGAATAATCAGACTGATGCTATATTGTTAAACCGTGTTCTTATTCTTTTATTCTCTGCTCTACTATGTTGTCACTTTCTTTTTTCACATCAAAAAAGTGCTCGTAAAAGAGAACAAGTATACCCCTAATGTTATACAATAGGTAAAAAAAAAATACAACCGGCAGTGTCATGGTCGGTCTGCTCTTTATAGTTTTGCTGTTGCGTGTAATTCGAACTGTAATGTTTCTCCGCATGCGTCGTCCGGTGGTGTTCATGGTCGTAAAACGTTACAGCCTTTCTGCTGTTCATACTGTTGAGTATACTGCTCACGAACCGGTACAGGTACTGGAACTTGAGTCGGAACCGGAAACGGGATCGGAACTGGAACAGGAACCGTAACTGGAGCATGAACCGGAACAGTTTGTGCATGCGCAGTAGTTCAAGAAACACCCCTAAGTGTCACCACCCTACTGTCCGAAAAATCATAAACTATTAGAGTTAGGGTTAATTTGCCACTCCAATTCTGTCCATAGTAAAACTATATTAAGTATACCAAACAACGGTAAGCCGAGGGTATGTATCAATCTGCAATTGTCGAACAAGTATATTGTATTACAACAAACAAAATTGAATTGTATACAAAACCTGTTAAAAGTAAGGTGTAAACCATTTCTAAGCTCCCTCGATTTAGTAAGTAATTATAATCAAACATTACTTACTCGTAAACCGAAGGAATACACAGCATTTAATTTTAAAGGCCAACATTATCATTATCATGAAATGTGTTTTAAATATAAAAATGGTAATGTATTAAACAGTATGTTGCAAAAATTATTGGGACATAAAATACACTCCATAATTGAGACATAAAATATTGAAATACGTCAACGATCTCACTTGTTTTATTAATACTTTTAGGAAACATCTTCAGTTATTAAAACAATTTTTTCAAAAATTAAAAAAAATAATCTTACTTTCAACATTTAAAAAATATTTATTTTATACTGCTTCCATTCTTTCTTAGGTTTTCTCATCACCTCTAAAGACATCAAAAAATACTCCAAAAGTGTAAAAGAAGTACGCAATTTACCCCAACCTACTAATATAATCTGTCTACACTCCATTATAAAACTTGTCAATTAGTCTCATTCTTTACTTCATCATTCTTTATTTCATAAAATATGAAACCACTTTTCAAACTTCTTAAAAAAGTAAAAAATGGCGTTAAAAAACTATCCACAAAAACGCATTTCATCAAATTAAATCCAACAGATGTAAAAACGTCCTTTTGTCACATCCAAACCTTAATTTACCCTACTATATTAAGTCAAATGCCTCTGAACTCAAAACCAGTACAATTATTTATCACTGTATAGCGAAACAAAAAAGTAATCTAATTCATTAATAGGACACCACAATCCCAGTATAATGTCAGTAAATTAAAAGATCCGGCAATAATTTTCGCTATTCGAAAATGGCGCCAATTATTAATCGGTCATCATGTCATCTTTATTAGAAACCACTAAAATCTCAGCTTGTTGGACAAAGCTAAACCATAAAACACCCGTCATTTACGATAAAGTATCAAATTACAACAGGTAAATTATAAAATTCGTTACCAAAAATGTTCCAACAATATTATTGCCGACGCACTTTAACATTTATTTTGCTCTAAAAATTTACCTACTAAACGTCTTGATTTTTTACAGGTCACTCAAAATAAAATCCTTAAAATATTACCTAAAAAACTTTAGCGCTTACAGCATAAAAGTTTTAATTATTTATCTATTATTTCTTGTTAAAAGGTAAAATAACGAAAAAATTATCTCAAAACTCTAAATCCCCGTCAAAATTCTTTAAATTAAGCAATGGTATTGTATTATATAAAAATTTTCATTTCTCCGACTCATGAAAAATTTGTATCCCTAGGTCTTTAATGGAAAAGGTAATAGTTGCTTACCATGATCAATTTCATCACCAAGGTACTAACAAAACAATAGGAAATCTTTTCAAAGTCGTTTTAGTGGAGCAAAATAAACTAGCACATCAAAAATTGCATCAAATTCATAAAAATAAAAAAAAATTAACATCCACCGGCTCGTTTGTTGTCTACTAATGCTTATTCGCACCCTAAGACATTACTAAAATTAAATTTTCTTGAACATTATCCACAAAAATGGCGCTTGTTTTACATTAATTATGGTAAGTGTATTCACTAAATACAGTACAGCTTATCCATTAAAATCTGTCACAGCTACCGCAGTTCTTAAATATTTATTTGACATTTATATGCATCATCTAAATTTAATAAATCCCATACTCACTAATAACGCTCCAGTATTTCACAGTAAAACATTTCTATCAAAAATTCAAAAATATAATACACTAGAACGTCGATAATCCGAATGTCAAAAATTCGAACGCGGCCCCTACAAGCTTTTTACATTTTGTCTTAGCTTTTTACATTTTGTGCTAGCGATAAAAAAAAACAATTGGGTTGTCCGTCGGCGTTGTGTGAAGTCAGTGATTTTACAAAAGCTCATTCATTTGTAATTGTCATACATATTTTTATTTTTTATTTTCTCTTAGGCATATACAAGTTAAGTTTTAAGTGTGAGTTACAAGCACAATGTAATTTAGTGTACAAGCAAGTTTTCAGAAACATTAAATGTAAGTAGCCTTACGTACGGTATTGTAATTATATTATGTATTGTATAGCCACTGTATTAATAAAAGAGCATACCGTACAGTATATTTAAGGCTAAATGGCATTTTCTTGATGATTTTCGAAAATCGGAACAATTTGAAAATCCGAACTATCTGCGGTCCCAATTAGTTCGGATTTTCGACTTCCTACTGTATTAAAATACATCACACTACATCCTATCACGCTCAATCTAATATTATAAAAAAATCTAATTAGAAAACTCTCTCTACTCTTAGGTTGTTGTGCAACCAAGCACACAAGCAATGGGCTAAAAACTTAACCCAGCCAGTTTCATTACATATTTACTCTATTACAAATTCTCCTGCAAGTTTACATCTTAATATTCATTTTCCGCGTCCCATTTTAAAACATTTTGGCTTACTGGTCTCAAAAAGTTTTAACAAGAAATGGTATTAATTGATCAATCAAACTTCTCATGGTAAACCACCACAAAAAGTCAATTATTAAAAAAAAAAAAAACAAGCGTTAAATTCAAACCCAACTAGAACGTCGTTTGATACCTCAAGGTAACTTACGAGGAAGGTCCATAAACCGTGAGAGTTGAATTTTGATGAAAATTTGTGACAAGCTTCAGTTCGAGTTGCTAAGTAACGTAGTAATAGTCACTCGATGCGCAAATGCTTCGTTGAGTTGCTACACCGACGCCATCTTGAAATCCAGTAGGCAATGTCCAAGAATACCCTTTTGACAAAGAAATGAAAATGCTTTTGATAGTTCTGACTTCAGTATTGTAAACAAAGGTAGAGCATCTATATGTGGGAGTACTTCCAGTGCATGATCGTCATTTTGAAAGGCGCCATATTGAATCGCGGTCAAATATGATAAGTAGTAAGGGGGTCATTTGGGGTATCAAATAGCACTGAAATTTACTCCTGAATCGATTTCCGTAACCAAAGTTTACATATCTGTTTTCACTTCAGAGTTAGGAGCTCTCTCGCTTACAGGAACATATAAAAGCTGTGCAATTAAAATGTGTGTTATGAAATACAGTCGTGCGAGCACTTGCAGGATTTTAACTAATGCAGTACTAGTCGCTTGATATACAATAGCCACTATACTAATCATATCTTGAGACTAGTGAGAGAAATCGTTAATTAAATGGAAATTCCTGTAGTGAAAATGGAATAGCAGCACTGTAACAAATTATACCTATTTCAAAGTGTGCTATATATATGAGTCTATGTGTGTTGCGAGTATGCGTATCATTTAAATGCTGTAATATAAGTTAGTTGCAACGGCACATATGACGTTACAAGAATATATCTTTAAGTTATTAGAAAATTAATATAACGGATCATGTTAAATTGCCTAAAAGAGATTTTTAGTTTGATTCAGTCCAACGTCCCACACTTATGCCTGCCACGCTAAAGGAGACGTGGACCTACTGATTATAGTGGAATCCGAACCATTTTGGTCGTTCATCTAATATTCACCAGTTTATATCATTTTTCTAATATATATCCGAACAATCCCTTTGGTATTCTCTGCTTGCCAGTACTATTAGGCATCTGTTTCATCGACGAGCAGTCTATTCCATCGCACTTTGAAATAGGTATAACTTGTAGCATGCTGCTATTCCATTTTTCACTACAAGCATTTCAATTTAATTAACGATTTCTCTCACTAGTCTCAAGATCTGATTGGTATAGTGGCTATTGTAGTGCATTAACTACTGCATTAGTTAAAACCCTGCAAGTGCTCGTACGACTGTATTACATAACACACATTTTAGTTGCACAGTTTTTATATGTTCCTGTGAGCGAGAGAGCTCCTAACCCTGAAGTGAAAACAGATATGTAAACTTTGGTTACGGAAATCGATTCAGGAGTAAATTTCAGTGCTATTTGATACCCCACATGACCCCCTTACTATTTATCATATTTGACCGCGATTCAATATGGAGCCTTTCAAAATGGCGATCATGCACTGGAAGTACTACCACATATAGATGCTCTACCTTTGTTTACAATACTGAAGTCAGATCTATCAAAAGCATTATCATTTTTGTGTCAAAAGGGTATTCTTGAACATTGCCTACTGGATTTCAAGATGGCGTCGGTGTAGCAGCTCAACGAAGCATTTGCGCATCGAGTGACTATTACTACGTTACTTAGCAACTCGAACTGAAGCTTGTCACAAATTTTCATCAATATTCAACTCTCACGGTTTATGGACCTTCCTCGTTAGTGTTTTTACAACAGCAAAATCTTAATTTACTATAAAACGAATCTCAAAATTTGTCAATATTTACCAAGGCCCTTTAATTTCCATAAAAGCCCTTGATAACAGTGTCGTTAAACTTATTAATCTCATAACAAGTAAATGTGTAAAATTATATTCTATAAACGAAAACAATCCCGAAACCTGTAAAACTTAGTTAACATTAGCACGAAGGCAGCTCAGAAAAACACCTTTTACAATATTTAAATTTAGTGACTCCAACACCCCAAATTATCTTACTTCTCTTACTCCTAGTAAAACATTTCACTTATGAAAACTTAATGTAAAAACAAAAAATAGCATAAACAATAACCCAAAAAGCTAATTCCTAAGTAAATCAAATTCAAACCAAAAACATAACATCCACTCGTTTATTATCTTTACATTTAGGTAATCCTTTGTTGAGGTATTATTTCAACACGTCTTGGTGGCAGTCTTCATTTGTCAAGCATGTTGTTGAAATTTAACTCAAGGACTTTTATTTTAAAAAGCCTATTCTAATAAAGTCAAATTGAACAAACATATTATTAATTTTTCTCTCTTATATTACACGGATATAATTAATTGTATTTAAAATATTTAAATTTGATATTTACACTTGTCTTACCGATAGGTAATTTAGCTAAAGCATGTTACTTTAAATGTATAACATGGATATTTTTAAAAGAATATGGTTTAAATGTCTTTAATATAATATATTAATATTCTATAATTAAATTCAACAGTCAGTGTAAACTACTAAATCTTTAAATATTTTAAGTTAAAATTTTATGTAGTTTTTCTTTATTATAAGAACAAAAAACTATGAATTCAAAACTCAAGGTAGTATCTTTCAGTGGCCGTGGTTAACGTAACTAAACCTTTTTTTAAAATCTATCCTAACTGTTGGAGTTTCTTATTAACGTTTTTTTGCTTCTTTAATATTATAATGAAACCGATCCCTCGGAAAGTTATTTTATGATATATTAACAAGAATATGTTTACATTTATTTTCCAAGCTGTATTCTAGGCAGACATGGCGTCGTAAACCACAAAATACTTAAACCTCTCCAATAATTAACCCATCATTCAATAATTGTTAAAAATATTTCCCCCCTACTTCATGTACACATTAATATTTCGTGCCTCGTATTCCACAAACTCTTGTGGTTAGGGGGTAATTGTTCCCTCTTGCTCCCGTAAGTGACGCGCTTGGCTACAACTGTTATACTATTCCATGCAACTGTCGTTTGAAATGACGCTCCTGGTTATAGTATACATCCAGCATTACCAAATGGAATTTCCCCTTATCCCTCTTGTAATTCGTACACTGTCCACTGATAAAGACACGAGACGCCAAGAACATTTTTTACATAACGAATGTGGTAACCATAATATATCTAGTGATATCAATATACAGTGGCGTATTTGGGACTTTTTTTTCGGGTAGGGGCTATGCACAACACGTGAATAACTTACATATGCAAAGAAGGGGTACCAAAACACTATGAAAATGTAGGTTGGTAGGCCCGTGCTGTGTGGTTATACGGTTAGCGTATTTGCCTGAGGAATGATGGATTCTAATTTCAATTTGCGCGCAAATTAACAATTTTGTGTGTACTTTTTCAATACTTCATAACTTCGATAAAAGTAATCTATTTATCCGTAAATTATTAATTGGCAAGAAAATACAAATTGCAACAAAAATGTTTTGGTTTTGTTGTAAATAATTCTATGACCTCTAATCATAATAACCCTATTAATATGTATGACTTCATAAAGCTAGTTTGCAAAACAATTATCGAAATTTGTATTGTGTGTAATTTGAATAAAATATTAATTGAAGCTAAAATGTATAAAATTATTATTTGGGAAAACAAAAAAAGAAATTGCCCTGCGCGGGAATAGAACTCGACCTCTGAAACAGGATTCCTGTACGCTAACCATCTGACCACAGACTACGTGACTGATAAATGATATTTTCATAACGTTTTCTTGCTCGCTTTTTTGTGTGTCGATTCAAGCGCCATCCGTGAAGGGCCCGTCGTCATTCTGGGTGAAATCATTTATCATTTTTTTTCCTACAGAATAAAAATGTGCAATAACAAGTGTGGGTTCACATTTAAAATTTTAAAGTTATTCCCCTTACCTCCGAAGGAGGTAGAGATAGGGGTTGCGTTTGGTATTAGTGGATAGCCTTTCCAAATGTTTAACACGTTTTGTTTTTGTTTTCCTGATCCGTATATTACGCGAGAATATTGATCGTTCCAGGACTATGAAGCCATACACACATATAGAATGTTTTCCATAAAAAAGTTGCAAGTGTAATTCACAATTTTGTCAATTTACAAAAGGTTTCCAAATACAAAATTCCTACTTCCTAATATGGATTTAAATCGAAATACTAACAATCAGTGATAGTCAGGTTTTCTAATTTTTTAACTTCTTATTAATAGCCTCCTTTTGAAAGGGACGTTAAACTCAAAATCAAGTCAACTCATATCGTGATATAACAGTACCGATATAAGATTTCTTATAAAGAAGGCACGCTATGACAGTTGTTGGTTTGTATAGGGCTCTGGGAGTGGATCTTTAAAATTGTTTTTCTAATGTGTTGTAATAAAAGGATATACAGGTGTGGAAGTTTCAAAGCAAATATAAGGCCAAGGAGAAAATTGGTCGAATGATTTTGTTTTTTAATTATTAGCATCCTCGTCTTTGATGTGAGACACCTGAGTTGGAATCTGAAAGTAAATCCGGTTTCTGAATGTGAAGGCACATATGGTTTATTATAGAGGAAGATATTTTACTGGGAATTTTCTAGAGAAGGAAGACCAATTGACTTACATGTAACACTTCGCAAGTGTAACACTCCGATTTTGATAAAATTTAGCAGGTAGATACTGCACATAGACGAATACGTCCTCTTTTACTTTCTGTGGAACACCGGTATTAAGGCCAAAAGCCCCCACCCAAAATTTTGAAAGTTGACGTCCGAAAGGTAAGAAGAAGTGGACCGAAGTGAATGAAATTGTGTACAGATATTGTAGACATAAGATGAGGGAATACGTGATTCGAATTTTCCTGAAAATAATAATAATAATAATAATAATAATAAAAATAATAATAATAATAATAATAATAATAATAATAATAATAATAATAATAATAATAATAATAATAATAATAATAATAATAATAATAATAATAATAATAATAATAATCATAAAATTGTTGAGTGGACCGAAGGGTTACGTGTCGGAAAGAGTGGACCGAAGCGAATGAACTTTTGTGTAGATATTATGTAAGTAGAATAAGGTCTTTCGTGTTCAACAAGTGTCCCCATCCGATTTCTTCAAATTTGGCATATCAACAGTAAGCACAAACAGTATAGTGTATTTTATAGTATTTCGTGATGCGTCTTAACCCTTACAATGTTTTTCCGCATAAACAGAAAGACGTGTCGATTTATTTCCTATTTACTGTTGATGTGCAAAATTTAAACAAATCGGATGCGAACACTTGGGAAACACAACAGGCCTTATTTAACATATACAATACCTACAGACAATTTCATTTGCTTCGCTCCACTTTTTGCTGCGCTACTAAGGTAAAAGTTACTTTTCTCAGTGGGGGTCTTGGCCACCAAAACAATATTGGGACCAAACCCCCTCAGAAATATACTTTTGATATTTCGTAATCAACGGTTTAGAAGGTCTGTGCCCCGCCCAACTTTTTTAAAAAAGGAAAATACGCAACAGTATTCCCTCATTTTACGTCTACAATATCTGTGGACAGTTTCATTGACTTCGGTCCACTTCTTCTTGCCTTTCAACCGTCAACTTTCAAAATTTTCGGTGGGGGTTTTGCTCCCTAAAAACGTTTCTTGGCATAAAAATATATTTGTTTTTTGCGTATTGTCCCTACATAAAATTTCGTTGCAATTCTTCATGTCCTTAAGGCACTTTTGACATACTGCCATTAGCACTTTTGATATTTCGTGATCAATGATTTGGAGGGATCCATGCTCCACCCAACCGATTTTTGCAGGAAAATACGAAATACGTATTCCCTCGTTTAACGTCCACAATATCTGTGCACAATTTCATTCAATTCGGTTCACTTCTTCTTGCCTTCCGAACGTCAGGTTTCAAAATTTTGAGTGTGGGCATTTGCCCCCTAAAACCGTTGTTCCACAAAGTAAAAATACACGTATTCGTTTATGAGTAGTATCTACCTGCTAAATTTTATCAAAATCGGAGTGTTACACTTGGGAAGTGTCACATGTAAGTCAATTGGTCTTCCTTCTCTAGAAAATTCCCAGTAAAATATGTTCCTTTCTTGAATTGACACACCGGAAAAGCGAGCAAGAAAACGTTATGAAAATACCGATTGCATTATGCAACAAATTTAAACTTTATTTGTGTTCTTCGAATGAAATTATGTGATTTTAACTAAATGGCAGGTGCTGAGTTCATTGGTGGCAACCAAAATGTTCCATCACGTCACGCTTTTGTTGGGCAGACCACAACACATTATACGAAATGTACATATTTACAAATATTTACTGTATAGTGTAGGATAGGAAGGCGTATTATACTAATATTAAATTTTGTTGATTTAACCTTTAAATATGTTTTGGTCGTTTACGTTTGTAGACATCTTCTGGAGTCTCTCTGGTGATAGACCAGCAGTACTCAGTCAGCATACCTTCAGCCCATTTTCCCGTTTAACGCTTCTAAAATATGGCAATGTCATGATGAAACCGTTCTCCGTATTCATCACTTAGTGCGCCGAGGTTTTCAGGGAAAAGATCAAGATGTGAGTGCAAGAAGTGTAATTTTAATGACACATGTTGCATCCCATGAGTTGAAAAGTGCGCACCATGTCACTAACAATAGCTTCATAAATTTCAGCCTTTACATTTCCAAGAAAACTGGAACATACCGATTTAAATGATAGCCAATCTGATTCCTCAATTTCAGAGAGTTTCGTTTCAAAGTCTTCATTCCGCATGACCGTTTTAGTCTGTGGACCAACAAATACTCCTTAAGTTTTGAAATTTCTTCTTTTCTCTGTCTAGTGGTTTAACAAACATCTTCATCAACCCAAATTTCATATAGAATGGAGGCAAAAATACATCTTGAGGATTCACAATTTGTTTATGAGATATGTTCTTGCTGCTAGAAATGCAATCTTGTCTTTGAAGCCAGAAGTCCCCACTCATATGCCATTTGAATTTTTTATATTCAATGAAGTCTAATATCGTACTCATACTTCACACGTCTCCTTTGTACGAGCCGCATATGCTACAGGAACGGATGGGTGAAAATTTTCTATATGGAGAAGCACTGCCTTCAGACTTAGTTTGAAGCTGTAAATAAACAAGCGCCATTCTGTGGGATTATGTTCATGCCTCAAAGACTGAAATAAGATATCTACATCTATGTAAGAAGCAATGTCTCCATTTTGAATAAAATAGTCCTCGAAATGACTTTGTCATTTTCTAAACATACTTATTTTAACATGTTGAGCTTGAGATTCCAACCTTGAAGCTTGGAGCACAACAATTCCGATTTTATTTTAGGAAGATTTAAGTCTCGTTTAAGATCGTTAAGCTCTTCTTGTGTGATCAAATGAGGTGACGTTGACTGGGTTATAGACGGCTGAAAGTCTACATCTTCCCTGTTGCTTCGAACGTCTGATGTATCTTTTTTTCTGAATCAATAGTATAACATTCTTGAGCTTTAGGTACTGGAAGATCTTTACTGTGAGGAACTGGTCGAATAGCTAACATTATATTTTGGTACTGAATCTGATGATTAGATTTAGAGGTCAGACCCTTTATATCTGTCAAGCAAAAGTAACAGTCAGTTACATGATCCATTGGTTCGCACCAAATCATCATCATCATAGGTATTCTGCCTTTATTGGCAGGTCACTTGCCGCAGCTCAGAAGCTTCCATGCTCCACGGTCCTCCGCTAACTTCTTCGTCTTCGCGTATGATCTTTCTACTTTTATATCATCCATTAATTGCAGTCTCCTTCGCCCCATCCCTCTCTTTCCCGCGACCATACCCTCTAGGACGTTCCTCATGATACAATCTCTTCTTGGGCAATGTCCCAACCAGTTTCTCTTCCTCTTCCTAATAATATCTAAAAGTGTTATTTTCTCACCCACCATTTCTAACACTCTCTCATTCGTTTTCTGCTCGACCCAACTAATTCTTTCCATTCTTCTCCACACCCACATTTCGAAGACTTCCAGTCGATTCTCATCCCCTTTACGTAATGTCCAATTTTCCGCCCCATACAGTACAACACTCCACACGAAGCATTTTATGAGTCTTTTTCTCAACTCTTTATTCAAGGTACCACAAAACAGACTTCTCTTCCTCCTAAAGGCTTCTTTCGCCATTCCAATCCTTGCTTTTATTTCACGTTCGCACTTCATGTTATTACTAAGAATACTATGCAGATATCGAAAACTATTTACTTGTTCTATTTTCTCCCCTCCTACTTTTATATTTGTCACAGACCCCTTCGTTCCAATCACCATGGCTGTTGTCTTTCTAACATTTATTTTCATCCCATATTCTTCAAAGCCCATTCTCATATTTTCTAACATTTTATTGCTTTTCTTTTAAGATTCTGCAACAAGCGCCATATCGTCTGCAAATCTTATGAATCTAATCATTCTACCTCCTACCGAAATGCCATCATCATCATGTAAACTGCTTTTCACTATCTCTTCTAGATAGACATTAAATAGTGTTGGCGAGAGGGAGCATCCTTTTCGAACTCCCCTTCCAATTGCACTTTCTTCCGTCAGTTCTTTCCCTATAATAACACTTACTTCTTGGTTCAAGTACAAATTTCTTATGAGTCTTATCTTTCCATTGCAAGCCTATCTTCGAAAGAACTCCCAACAACAATTCCCAATTCACGCGGTCAAAAGCTATTTCGAGGTCAATAAATATAACATACACCTCTTTCCCTTTTTCTATAAATCTTTCACCGATCGCCCTTAATAATCCAATTGCATCTCTTGTGCCCTTGCCTCTTCTGAACCCGAATTGCTCCTCCTCAACTACTTTATTTGTTCTTTCATATAACCTTCTGTTCAGTATCTGGAGCAGAATTTTAGCTGCATGAGATATGAGACTAATCGTTCTATAATCCTCACATCTCTTTGGGTTCGATTTCTTAGCCATCGACATCATGATCGTTTTTAGAAAGTCTTTTGGCCATTCTCCTGTTTCATATATTTCATTGCTAGTTGGAACAATTCTTTCTTTCCCTTGTCTCCTATATTTTTAATGAATTCGATTGGTATGTTATCTATTCCGGTTGCCTTTCCATTCCTAATCTCGGATATAGCCTTTTCAAACTCATTTCGAAGAATACTAAATCCTTTATCATCCTTGCCTACTTCATTTTCTACTTCAACATTTAAGCTACACGGTCTATCCCTACTCTCATATAAGTCTTCAAGGTGTTCTTTCCACCTTCCTATAACCTCATTTCTCTCGCTGATTACCTTACCATTTTTATTTTCTACTGCCATCATAATACCCCCTTGTTTCCTACGAAATTCCATAGATTTCACCTCCTTGTACATTTCCTCAATTTCCCAACTCTTTTTAATTCTTCTATGTCCTCGCATTTTCGTTTGTAAAACTCTTCCCTCGCTCTGTGTGTTTCTCTTCGTAATTCATTATTTAACTGTCCGTACATATTTCTGCCCTCTTCTGTATCAACCTCTTTTCACATCTTCCTCTCCCTTATTTTCTGCAACATCTTCTCTGTAACCCATGGTTTCTTAGCAGTTTTGTGTTCGCGGTGACCTACTGCTTCTTCTGGAGACTGTTGTAAGCAAAGTTTAACATGTTCCCACAGTGCGTTACTACCTGCACCTATTCTTTCCTCGTTTGAATATTTTTCTTGGAATTTTTTAGCGAAAAGATTTCTTATTTCCTCGTCTTTCAACTTTTCAGTATTCAACACTTTGTTACCTACTTTTCTTCTGCCTACATTTTTCAGTTGAATATCTACTTCGGCCCGCACAAGATTATGATCATAGAAAATATCAGGCCCGAGAAGCGTCTTCGCGTTCTTTAAGCTATTCCGATACCTGTCCTGAATCATAACATAGTCTATCTGATATCTTCCGCCGTCTACTGGTGATTTCCATGTATATCTTCTTCTCTTGTGCTGATTCAACCAAGTATTCCCAATTACTAGTGAATTCTGTCTACAGAAATTCATTTCTTCTTTCATTTCCTTCGCCTAAACCATATTTGCCTCCGATACTACCTTCCTGTTTTCCTCCCACAACTACATTGAAATCTATCATTAGAATTATGCATGCACCAAATGATAGAAACAGCAAATTTCACAGAACAACATTTTCCTTGTTACCAGTTTCTCAAATTCCTGGAACACATAGTGCAATATATGTGTATGGCAAAAGACTGATAATTGTCTCCAACCCTACAGCCAAGTACAGTTAATAAGCCATTTTTTAACTAAAGGTGTAAGGCTGCTTTATGAGTATTAGATGTAAGTTCATCACACACCTAGCAAAATAAGTCAGGTTTATTTTTACACGCACGGCACATTGCACTCTACTGCACGTAGAGCTTAACTCACGATTTTCTGACGCGATTCTAACTTTTTTGCCGTCAACCGCGGCAGAGATTCGTGAGCTAAGACGTAGCTAAACGTTTATTCAGTACTTTGTTGAAACGCAGGTGCACAGCATACATTACCAAAAATGATACAATGCGACAAATCTGATCACTCCTAATAAAACAACAGTCAGCAAATAATACAATCGAACCAAAAATTACTTAAATGCTAGACTATACGGCAGCATAGTTTGGCAACATAAATCTGACTCGCTTATCACTAGATCTTAATGGGCTACTACCTGAAATGAAGATAAAGAGTGAGGAGAAATATGAGAAACTAGTGTTTCCTCGTATAACACAGAAAAAGACTCCTACACAGTAGGAGAAAATTGAAGGGATGAGGAGATCCTCTCTTTGGGCAGCGTATTTATTGTGTAAAGAAAAGTTGTTGCTTGGATGATGTTTAAATGAGAGTATAGTGAAAGGCATATTACGAATGCAACAACATTTATCTTAAACATATTTCTGCCCTTCCCAGTGATCTAAAGGGGGTAGAGCTCGCACCTTCGGTGGATGGGGTCTCGGGTTCGATTCCCAGTAGGAGAACATTGAATGACACAGTGGCTCGGATTCCACCTTAAACGGTAGGCCCACGTCTCATATAATATCGCTGCTGAAAACGTACCCTATTTTTTTATAACCAAACCAAACATTAATCATATTTTATCACAACCCGTAAAAAGACACTAATTCACAATACAAAATTACAAATGTTTCAATTTTTAACAAAATTGGTACGTGATACATAAAAATTAATTACAGATTTGAATTTTGCATGCAAAAATACATAAGAAAATCATATTTTCATTTAAAGGACACATTTCGTGTTGCACAGTATTATCAGCTCCGTAGTCTGGAGTCCTGCTTCAAAGGTCTTGAGTTCTATTCCCGCGCAGGGAAATCTCTATATTTGTTTTCCCAATTAATAATTTTATACATTCTAGTTTCAATTAATATTTAATTCAAGTTACACAGAATACAAATTTCGATAAATATTTTGAAAACTAGCTTTATGAAGTCGTACTTAGAAATTGGGTTATTATGATTACAGGTTATAGGATTATTTAAAACAAAACCAAACCATTTTTTGTTGCAACTTGTATTTTGTTGCAAATTAATAAATGACGTATAAATACACTATTTTTATCGAAGATAAAATGTATGAACTTATTATTTGAGTAAAAAAGTACACATAAGATTGTTACTTTGCGTGCGAATTGAAATTAGAATCTCGTATTCCGCAGGCCAATACGCTAACCATATGACCACACAGCACGGACCTGCCAACTAATATTTTCATAACGTTTTGGTTCCCCTCCTTTACTTATGTAAGTGCTTATTTACGTGTTGTGCATAGCACCTCCCCGCACTGTATATTGATATCACTAGATATATTATTCTTACCATAGTCGCTGTGTAAAAATGTTCTTGGTGCTTCGTTTATTTATTAGTGGACAGTTTGCGAATTACAAGAGGGATAAGGGGAAATTTTCTTTGATAAAACTGGATGTATGCTATAACCAAGAGCGTCATTTCAAACTAGAGTTGCATGGGAAACTATAACAGTTGTAGTCAAGGGCATCCCTTACTGGAGCAAGAGGGAACAATTAACCCCTAACCACAAGAGTTTGGGGAATACATATACTTTAATCAATTGTCTATTAATATACTAGTACAAAACATGAAAGTCTTATGTCCGTGGTCCTCTTGCTCCCCTCAAGCAAAGTCTCAAATTAAGCCTGTAGTTGTAGCATATATCCAGTATTACCAATCGGAATTTACTCCTCATATCAATTGTAATTCGCACTGTCCACAGATATGGATACGAAGCGCCAAGAACATTTTTGCACAACGACTGTGGTAACCATAATATATCTAGTCACATCAATAAACAGTGGCGTATTTACGATTTTGTTTCGGGGAGGGGCATGCACAACACTTCAATTAGCACTTTTGTTTTTCTTTTTGGGTGCCGACAAATTTTAATGAAATTGACTATATATGAAATTTATTTCTAGGGGCTTGAGCCAGATAGCCACCCTCCTGAGTATTTCACTGTCAATATATTTACGGATACAACTGATTTGAACATTTTTAATGTTATATGCATTATAAACATGTAGTGGACAAATATTTTACTTGTAGTTACAAATGGCTACGTTATTAGTTACAACAAAAAAATGACTCGAGCGGAACCTTTTGCTCCTAGGACACAGATATTCCTCACTCTACCTCTCGATAACTTAACACGTTCTATCATTTATGCGGAGAGTAAGAAACTTTAAAACGGGTTTTCCGGCTATTGCAGTTCGTAATACTAACACTAAATGTACACTCCTACCTCGCGAAATGTAGCGCGGAAGTTCATTTAGCAAAGTCTGCTTTCCCCTTGTAAATAACTTGTGTCCCTACTCGGTTATACACGTTCTACAGTTATTTCCAGTAACTTGAACAACAGGGAAACGAACACAGACACATCGAGAACACTTAAAATAACACATTTTCTCACCGGGGTCGAACTCGGGACCCCGTACACCACAGACGCACGTTCTAGCCACTAAACCACAAAGAGAAGTTATAAGGCCAGCGGGGTTTAGTAGTTCTATTGGATATGCTCGAGATATGCACTTGTAATACATTGAGTAATTTATTCGAGAGAGGTAAAGCATTTTACATTGAATCCTTGTCCTTGTTTTGTTTTTGTGTTTATTCATTGTATGTTTCGTATAGCGCCTGAAATAAAAATTAAATTTTTCGCTACGATGTCCAGAAATACTATTTTAACTGATCATAAAACAGAAATCTGTCGGTGAAGTAATATGGGGTAATATGTTGTATTCTATTTTTTACAAAGTTCCTTGGTTGCTAAGCAGTTAGCGTACGCAGCTTTGCCGTAAAAGCCGTGCTTCAATTTCCGGTGTGAACTCATATGGTTCGAATTCCACGCTAATTAGTAGGTAAACGCCTCATATAGCCTTGCTGCTGAAAGGAACGTTAAACTCAACATCAACTCAACGTTAGTTTTACTATCAATAGAAGCAAGAGGTAGACGATACTATTCTGCTAAAATCATCCATTTGTTTCTTTGGCACATATTCCAAAGCGTCGGACTATTTGCGACATTAATTATAAATGCTTTAAGGAAAAGTAGCTTTATGAACATTAAGTCGCTTAAAGCGTTCAAGTCGCTTTATAAAAATCCAGAGTATGAATTACAAACCTTTTTACATTGCAAGTAAAAATAAAAGCATATATTGTTTATATCTCTCTCATATACTCTTTCTCTCTTTTCCCCTGTCTCTCTCACACACACAGTATCTCTCTTTCTCTGCATATACACTTGTATATTGCAGTAGGTATCAGGAACATAAATAAGTTTCATTTTGGACATGTGGTTTAAAGTTGGTATTCAATCAGAAATCTGTTCCCCTTAAAACAATGTTAACGTTCCTCATTTTACCGTCTTCTTATATAAATGACATTGTGAATAAATGTGGCTGAGGTTTAAAATGTGACGAAATGAGATGGTTTAGTTTTTTGAACACTTCAAAACAGAACTTTATACTTAAGGAAATGTTTCCATATATTGAAAGAAAACTTCCCGCCCCGCAGTTCTCTAGTGCCTTTACCACTGAACCACGATTACT
The DNA here is from genome assembly GCF_964235325.1 of Thermobia domestica. Classification (NCBI taxonomy): domain Eukaryota; kingdom Metazoa; phylum Arthropoda; class Insecta; order Zygentoma; family Lepismatidae; genus Thermobia; species Thermobia domestica. The sequence continues at coordinate 64,614,788 of NC_137467.1, forward strand.
ACGCATTAATTGATTCGTTTTAGTCTGCTTAGGTGCATGTTATAAACGCAGTATTTGGTTCAAAATAAAGGACTTTTGTATTTTGTTTTTTTAAAAAATCTGCAACGTTGATAATTTAGTGAATACAATGATATGCCCTGCGAGTCCTCAATTACTTATTCTTGTGTTTTGCCAATGTATTTGACTATAAAAGAAGCTACTGTTTTGAGCGACAAGAAAGGGCTCTTTATTTAATCGAGCCAGTGAAAGTTACGCCTTAGGTGAATGGTTAGCGTGGAGATTTCCTGATTTTCCGATTCGAGCCCTCTTCCTTTACTTTTTCCAATGTTTCATTTACAAGGCTGAGCTCCAGTGGGATGCTGCTAAACGAAGATAATCTCCAGTGGAGAAATTCAGTGATGATGTAATCCTCAAAATAAAGGAAGAAAACCGAATGGAGAAAACGAGTTACATAGTTAATTCTGTCAATGGTTCTATATTTGATATTATCCGTTTATTTCGTGCATTTTTAAATTGTTGTTAATTGATTCTCTGTTCTCCCCTTTTCTCCTTGTGTCTCAATGTGTAAATTTTCACAAATACTATGCAAATCAGTTACTTTGCATGCTGTTACTTTACAAATACTATGCAAATACTTTGAGTTATATTTGCAAGCTAAGGGGAAATACGCCTATTACGGATAAGTTCTCCAACTTGTTTGAGTGTTATCGGGTTGCTATCTCGCGGACTTTGTACATCAAGGATTTCTGTGGCCCACTGTACATATATTATTAAATAAACATGTTAATAAATGTTATTGCAAATTTTGTAAACATTATGGACGTGCCAATGAGCATCCATTACCTTAAAGCTAGGCGTTTGTCTAAGATAAACTTTTACGTTATAAGAGACAATTGCATTTATGAATATTTCTATACATTATTATCATGCATTGTTCATTTTGTATTTAAAAAAAATATATTATATTATCAATGGCATTAAAAGCCAAACTTTAAAGACCTTGTAGAAGGTATGCAAAATTAGTATTTCTTAACATTCCTATCTTTTATCTTAAATAGAGTAATATTTTCCACAAACGTCCTTGTGTAACATCTTACTGCCATAAAAACTAATAAATATTTTTCCAAGTGTATTATTCATTAGTGGTTAATTATACTTGCTTTAACAAAATAAAATAAATACTTTACTAAAAACTGGCATCTTAAGCAGTTAATAAATAAAACTAGCTATAATAATTACACCATACACAAAGACCATACACATATACCATACACATTACCATATACATTCCAAAAATTCTTCTTTGTTACATACATAGGGTGTTCACCTATATATATAAATACAGGGTGCGGCACGTAAAACCGGCCCGTCGTAATATTCTGGTATATTGTGTTTTTGGCAACACTTAAATAATCTTCCTTCCTACCAAGAGATAACGTGTCGAGGTCGGGTCGACTTACGTGACCTGCAGCAGTCACGTGCAGCCGCAGCCAGTGAAACTTGTCGAAACCAGTTGAGAAAAAGGCCTCCTTGTGCTAAGCCGTTTCAGTGTCAGTGTGTGATAATGCCGTATTCGATACCCGAGCGTGTTGTCATTGTTGAAGGATTCATTCTCACTGGATCTTTTGTGAAAACAAAGAATTTGTTTCGGGAGAAATTTCCAGGACGTTCTGTGCCAGCAAAAAGCACCATTCAGTAATTGATTGAAAAATGGCGGCGTACAGGATCGGCTCAAAATGCTCCCAGGAACAGACGACCATCTGTGTGCACACCTGAATTAAAGATGCAGGTGGAGGAGATAATGACAAGAAGTCCTCGAAAGTCAACCAGGAGATTGAGTCAACAGGTTCATGCGAGTGAGAGAAGTTTCAGACGTGTTTTAAGGGGACTGAAGTTAAAACCGTACCGGAAGTGTTGTGCAAGAACTGAAGGAGCCTTACCTGCAGAAGAGGGTGCATTTCTGTTCATGGCTGTTGAGCAATGTTGCCAGTGGTGTCTTGGATCCACTAATGCTCATCATGACTGACGAGGCGTGGTTCCACCTGTCTGGGTACGTAAATTCCCAAAACAACCGGTATTGGTCGACAGAAAATCCACACGCAATCCAATAGGTACCCTTGCATGATGAGAAGATTGGTGTTTTGTGTGCCCTTTCCACCACACGCGTTATTGGGCCCATATTCTTTGAGACGACAGTGAACAGTGACGTGTATATGGGAATCCTGGAGGAGATTTATACACACTTGACCAAAGAGGAGCGTCAGATATGTTACTTTCAGCAGGACGGTGCAACATGCCACACATCAGCTGCATCATTGTCCCTTGTGCATGAGATGTTTACACCAGAGAGGACAATCAGCAAAGGCTTGTGGCCTCCTCGGTCACCAGACTTGTCCACGTGTGACTTTTACTTATGGGCACTGTTAAAGGGAAGAGTATACGAAACAAATCCACAGACAATTGAAGAACTCAAGACCAGGATCTAGAATGTCACCAATAGCATTACAACACAAGAACTGACAAGGGTATATATGAATCTCCTCAATCGTGCTCACATGTGTGTTGAAGTGGGCGGAGGACACTTTCAGCGCCTGCTGTGAAGGCTGCTGTGAAGGTGAGTAGTCATATTCAATACATTACATTTCATTTATGTGTTGTAGTTAATCATATTCAATACATTACATTTCATTTTATGTGTTCACTTTACGTGCCAGTTTTACGTGCCGCACCCTGTAGATAGATAGATAGATAGATATTTATATAGATATAGGGTGTTTCACCTAACTTTTCGATCAGAAATATTTCCGAAATGACAAAAGAAATCGACAAACCTAGTTGAGCAAGAATGTACAGATGTCAGTGTTTCATAACGTTCTGTAAGGCACAAGTGGCCCCAGGATCTCATAGGGTCCCAGAAGCCAACTTGAAAATTTCAAATACAAACCCTCTACTTTTATTGCAGATTTTGATTCTGTGATGGAAACTAAGCAACTTTTACATGAAACACTTTTTCGTTATGCTAATAGATGGCGTTATAATTGCAAAAAAAAATGAATATTATTGTACTTACATGCTCTAGCTTTGAGACCTCAAATATTTCCGAAATAACAAAAATGTGACGAACCTAGTTACCGAACAATGTACATATGTCAGAGACCTATAAAATTCCGTAAACATAAGTGCCCCCAGGGGTCCCTTCAAAGAGCCCCAGGGAACAATTTGAAAATTTCAAATGAAAACTCCTAATTTATTGCATATTCTGATTCTGCGGTCAAAACTGCAATTTTTACTTGAAGCACATTTTGTTATTCTACTAAATGGCGCTGTAATCGCAAAAAAATATCATCTTACGCACGGCCCTACCTTTGCGACCTCAAATATTTCCGAAATAACATAAAATGAGACAAATGTTATTACGTAAGAATGTACACATGTCAGAGACCTGTAAAATTCTGTAAATAATTTTACATTCGTCATAGGGCTGTGATGTTCCATTATAGGGCTCTCGTGTCCCATCATAGGGCTCCAGGGGCCAACTTGAAAGTTTTAAATGGGAACTCCGTACTTTTGTTGCAGATTCGAATTTTACGATCGAATATACGCAAATTTTACTTGAGGTGCTTTTCGTTATCAGCCTAAATGGAGCTGTAATCACAAAAGAAAAAATCTCATCATACGCTACCTGGGATTCCCAATAAACTAAATACCTTGAGAAATACACGTGCATTTAAAAAGCACGAAATAACGTTATCAATATTTTAAAAGGGCTTATGGAGTCGCGGTGGCTCAGTGGTAGAGCGTTCACCTATGGTGCTTGGGGTCCTGGGTTCTATTCCAACCCCCGCCAGGTTAACTTTGTGGTGGAAGATCATTGCGTGCGTGGGTGTCCTCGGGGTTCTCTCGTTTCCTCCTAGTTTATTCATTCCTCCATTTCATTCATTACTCACCATCACTGTCTCCTTTAGCCTAACCGGCATAACCGTGGGGCGTAAAACGCAAAGATTTCATTTCATTTCATTTGCACTAACAGTGCTTAGCGTAAAACAAAATAGCTTTCATTTGCATTTCAATGCGACCATAGTAGACCATTGCGATATGGAAAGAGAAGTTTCTGTGATTTGCAACAAGAAACTTCCCTAGAATTGTAAAGTCAAGTATACAATATGTTTGGTAACCCTTTGGGGATCCTATGGCACAATTTATACCATATGCACTTTTCATTGTACATTGCGTTATTTCTTTTCTATTTGAGCTTTTTCGTCCGGTTTCTTTTTGTTTTCCAAGTCCAGAGGTCTTGTAGAAGACATTACGTATGGTTTCAGACCGTCCTACGTCCAGACATAGGAGGTGATGACGTCATAAGTCAAAAATTTATTTTCTCATTTTCTAAGCCTATGTTCAATATTTTTTGGCGGGGTTATTTTTCTAGGTAGAAGATTGAAATTTTGCACAAACATTGGTAAAAATAGGGATATTTTTACCCCCAAAATCCCGTATTTCGTCATTTTCCCGCCAAAAAAAACATGATAGGACCACGTGATTCATACCGTCTGAAAGGCCATTCCATTCTAAAGAGAATTACTGTCGAATTATTATTGTAGGGTAATTAGGGACGTCTCAGGGATTTTTTGAAAAATATACTTCTATATAGAGAAATATGGGGCATTGTCGGTATATATATTTTTGGCGGGCTTACTTTTGAACGTAGAAGATTGAAATTTTACACAAACATTAAGTCTACCGAGTACTATTTACCACGTTTTTTGTTCCCATGTCAGTGCTAAAACAGGGGAGGAACCAGAGGGGCAAAAGGGTAAAAATAGGGATTTTTACACCAAAAATCGTGTATTTCGTCATTTTCCCGCCAAAAAACACGATAGGACCACGTGAGTCATACCGTCTTAAAGGGCGTTTCATTCTGAAGACAACGAAGGTCGAATTATTATTCTAGGGTAATTAGGCCCGTCTTAGTGAATTTTTATCCAAATATACTTCTGTATAGGGTAAAAGTGGGGCATGGTAGGGAAATGTTTTTCTGGCGGGCCTATTTTTTCACATAGAAGATTGAAATTTTGCACAAACATTCAGTCCACCGAGTAGTATTTACCAGAAGTTTTTTTCGATTTCTGCGTAAAAACAGGGGGGTCCAGAGGGGCAAAAGTTGAAAAAGGGAAATTTTGCCCCCAAAAATCCCTTTTTTCAGGAATTTCCCACCTTAGATACATGATGGAGACATATGAATGGTACCGCCTGAAAGACAGTTCTATTCTGAAGAGAATGATTGGCGGATTATAGTCCTAGGGTAATTAGGGATGTGTTAGGATTTTTTTTTCCCTGAGATCATAGTGTTTCATGGTACTTTGGGGCACTGTGGGAATTTTTGATAAAAATTTTCCCGCCCTTACTATTCAAGATAGAAACTTGAAATTTGGCACACACATTCAGTATACCAAGTAGTATTTCTCAGATTTTTTTAGATGGCTACGATCACACAGGGGGAGTCCAGGGGGGGCCAAAGTTCGAGAAAAAAATGTGTCCCTCCGAAATTTTCACTTTGACATTTTTCCCACTTCTGGTATACGGTATGAGCACGCAGGTGGTACCATTTGAAAGCCAGCTCTATTCTGAAGAGAACGAGGTATAAACCATGATCCTAGGATAAATAGTGACGATACAGTAGCTGCTTGACTGAAAGTCTAAAAAATAGCACAAAAAGCCAGGATCCGGAACACGGACAGATGAAGTAAAATCATTATTTCACACTAGTATTTAACAGCACAAATGGCAAAGAAGATTTCACAATCCGAACGAACGAACTTCCAAACCCTGGGTAAAGCGCAAAGAAACTTAATTTATATATGAAGCTATTGTAAATGATCTTAACGATATCAAAGGTCAATAACTCACGTTTGTTTAGTCAGAATGACGTGCAACTTCTGTTAAATGGGAGAAAACTCAAAATTATTTTTGTTTATAAATGCATGAGTGTTAGGTTTCTTGTCAAGATGAGCGCCTTTTTTAATTCAACACATATCAGATTGATAGTCCAATTCTTGCCATACTCTTTTTTACATACCAGAGTCAGGAGATCAATCTACTTCTTAAATGCGTTCTGAAAGTTTAGTTAAATTGTTACGGAGGGGTGACTGATACACTTGGATTTAACGTTACCCTAACTTCCTTGAAAATTCCATTTCACATGAAAGTAGAGAATAACAAACTTTGTCCTGTCTTCGTTTCCTACTATCTAGATTTACTGTTACCCTAATTACGGAACTCGTAACTACACATCAGCTTTACCAGCCACGTACTGTCTTCCCGTCATGAGTCCCATTGCCTCCCACAACTTGGTTGTTTAAAATTGGCAGGTGCACAAAGTGTAACAGATATTTCACAACATGTGCTCAAACTGCGCCCTTTCTTGGTCTGACTGTGAGCAATTTGATGGTAAAACACAAATACTGCATTCCCGATGACGTCCAGGTCTATAAGTGCAACTTCATCAATAAGCCTTTGATGAAGATTATCCAAAGTGGTTGCCGTTGTTTGATATACGCGGAGTTTTAGATAAATCCAGAAAAAAATAGTGGCGATAAATCAGGGGAACAGAAAACTGGGGGACCATCTAATCTCACCGCTTCTGCCAATCCGTTATTTAGGAATTTCTGTGTTAAGAAATTGCCGGATATTTACACCGTTGTGCGGTCCTGCACATCCTTCTGAAACCATCTGTGGGCAAAATTGTCTTCTACATTGTCGCTCATTGCTGGAACTACTTGATTTCGAAGCATCTCCTCACACAGTTCAGAAGTCAAATTGTTATTAATAAAAAGTGACCAATTATCGCAAATTTAGCACTGCCACCCAGATATTCAACTTCTTAGGGTGTAGACTGTGCTTGAAAAGACCAATGAGATTACTGTCAACTCAAAACCTGCACTTATGGCTGTTAGGTGTAACCTGCGTTCATCAGAGAACACAATGCTGATAAGAAAAGTAGAATCATCATTGGTTTGTTTCATTAAATCTTCACAAAATTCTACACGGCGATCAAAGACATCTTCATTCAGCTGGTGTATTAGATGAATTTTGTATGGGTGGAACTTCGGTTTCTTCAACATTCTTTTTGCAGACACCCTGATTAATGTCATGTTGTTCAGCAGTTTAATAAATGCTAAGTTGAGTATTTTAAACAAATGACTGCAACATCAACCTGTTTGTCGCCTATTTCGGTCGACCAGGAATGTTACAATCCTTTATAGTTACAGTTTCCTCAATCCGTCTTACGATGCACTCGACATTAGGTCTCGAAATGGGATTATGTGGTACATGAATTGTTTTTTTGTTATATATTACCCTCACTTTAGCACATGACCTTTGGTGATTGCCCCATCCTCGTATCATCGAGATCGTTAGAACTTCATTTGAGAGTTCTAATACAAACCAGTTGAAATACAGTTTGAGTATTGAGAGATTCTCTGTAATAGTGCTTACTGTTACTAATATCTATGGCTTCTACGTTGCTAGACCGTAATTTACAATCAATCATAAGTATTTACAGACGAGGAACATGACATAGGGGTAACAAATATGTGTCTTCTGGTCAAATGTTATTTGTTCCACTAAATTTATAAGAGCACATTTGCTCTCTTAGATCTATAGTTCAATTTTTCATGTTCATATTTACTTTCACTTTTCAGATGGAATTACATGCAGTTTCAAATCAAATCGTAATTATGCACATCTGCATAACGAAAACAACAAAATCATGAAGTCCTTTTAAACTTTAAGAGATTCGCCGATCAACCTTACGTATTCACTTTCACTTTTACCTCTCAGGTAAAATCTCATGGTATATATTCAAATGAAATCGTTATTATTCATATCTACATAAACATGACAAAAATGAATAACTTAATTCTCTTTTGACACCATGTCTGATTATTAATTGAAACTTAATGCCCCAACAGAGAGCCAGAGTTAATCAACTTTCATAGTGTCCACAAGCTCACAGAAAAATATCAGTTCTTCATGAATATTATTACAGACGTGTTTCAACTTTATTTATTTGCAAGTCTTAGCACCAACATCACACAGCATGTCCAGTTCTTAAACCACCTTTTCATTTATCAACCTCAGATGACGTAAAACGATATTGTAATTTTTGCAATTTATGTGCTATTTAGGAGGACAACGAAAAAAGTACTTAACCTAAAAGTTGTGTATTTTCGGTCGCAGTATCCGAATCTGCAGTGATGTAGATTATTTATATTTGAAATTTTGGGAAGATGAAGGCAACCTCATTTTATGTTAGTTGAATAGATCTTTTAAAATGATTCGACACGTACTTAAATTGCAAGTGTATTTCCAGAGGTATTTAGTTTATCATCATTTTAGTTCACGTACGTACCTACTTTCATATTCTTTTTTTTTTTTTTTGCGATTACAGCTCCGTCTAGTAGAATAACGAAAAAGTGATTCAAATGAAAAATTATTTTCGATTGCAGAATCAAAATCTGAAATAGAATTAGGGGGTTTCCATTTAAAACATTCAAGTTGGCCCCTTGGCCCTATGATGTTATCACTGAGCACTTGTTTAGAGAATTTTATAGACTCCTGAAATGTGTACATTCTTACGTAACTACATTTGTCACACTTTTTGTTATTTCGGAAATATTTGAGGTCACAACGTTAGGACGTACGTTTAATGATATTCATTTTATCGCGATTACAGCGCAATCAATTAAAATAACGAAAAAGTGCTTCAAGTTCCTTATTTTTTATTATCAAAAAAGTTCCTTATTTTTGTTCAAAAAAATGTTGCAAACTTCATATTTAACAAGTAAAAAAGCTAAAATTCCCCAAAACTCAATTTTCTAACATGCATATATCCAAGAATCTCAACACATAATTTCGCTTACTCGCAATCTGTTGGTCCTTTAAAGAACGCCAAATTATGACCGCCAGCACTGTCATAACACCGCACTTATAAAATAAACGGTATATTTTCTCCAATTTTTAATCAACATGCAAAATTATTATTTTATCATGTAAACATTTTTTTTTTTGCTTTGCTCTAAACGCTTTCAAGCTGGTAAAAAAAACTACGTTCTTTCTTTGCATGCAAGCAGGCCCGTAGCCAGCCCAAAAAATGTAGAGGGGGCGCGGTAGAAGTTAGGGGGGCCGAACCAACCAAATAGTAATATCAGCAATTTATCATATATGCTCTTAAATGTTTAAGTATTTTGCTTCTACTTAATTCTGTTATCCCCCTCTACACACACTATAAGTTAACATTCTGTAATCTACATGAAAAATCGTTAATTTTATTAAATGGGTATTACTAACTACACGAATTAGAATTAAAATATAAATATTTTAATAGTCAAACATGTAATACTAACATTGATATCAAGAACGAGAGATGCCCTACTGTGAAATAAGGAAATTCAACTTTACTTAGGCTCTTGTTTAGGGTTAACTTGCGAAGTTGCCCTTCCGTTTTTATCAAAATTTTGAAAATTTACCTAGAAGAAATTGATAATTTGATTGCTTGTGTGCTTCATAACATGTAAGTGAAGCGTCATTTATGTGTAATATCTTTTGATAAGCGGTTATAAAGACGGAACTAATTCGCAAGTAGGGGGAACTACTTGTCTCTAGGTTCAGGACGGTTGGATTGTGGATAATTTTCGAGTAAACATGCCTGCAAGTGTACAGGGTCGTTGCACTGGATGTGAATTGACAGTCCTAACATTTATAAAACATGATGTTGATAATGAGGTTAATCTTTTGAATATTCATGGTTAATGAATGAAAGAACAAAAAGACCACCAACAATCGTCCACGAGTTTCTCCTTGAGATAGGAGGCTCTACAAACCTAAGTACGTACTAAGGTAAGTGCGAAGTAGACATAACCTAAGTAACCTAGTAGTGCGTTATCCCATCTTACTTCGGCTTCTAGCTTCGCTTGTTCTTCCCTCTCAACTCCGCACTCCCCATTAACTACCCACAACCGTAGTCCGCGCGGCCCGTCAGTCTCCACTTTAGGTTAATAATGGATTTCCATATGTAATTGTGGTTCCTCTCCCGTACTCACACCCTTGAGGTAACGTAACAGAACAAAAAATGAGTAAAGTTTAAGTAGAAACTGATGATTGTAGATTTTATTGTGTTTTTTGTTGAAAATTAGGTGGACGGGTAATTTTGAAGTAATTCCCTTGTTTACAATTACAGTTGTATATTTTAAAAATATTTATAGTAAGTTCTTGTTTAAACTCTTAAATTAAAATCGTGTTATATAAATGAACCATCTGCACACAATACCAAGAAGACACATACCAAAACAGCTGAAAAAAATACTATAATGTTATTCAAAGCTACACTGAAAAAAATGTATATGGCATACGTAATATCGTATGTTACATTTGTAAATCTTGTAGTTTCTTGACAACGTACAGCAAGCGTATAACTCAAAACGCATGTTTTATAATTCTTTCTGTATAAGTGTTCCATCTATACATACTTTCCGTATGAAACAATATAGGCGGTCAGGATCTCACATACAAATTTACGTATATAACATATAGTTGACGAAGGTGACATACATATATATATATGTAATGTAAGGAAGACTGTTAGACATCAGACATCCTGCAACGCCATGATGTAACACCTAAGGGCAGTGCCTATGTAGCATACGGATAACGTATGCTCTGTTCTGATTTTTGTAGTAAGCAAGAGGATTCCGTATATTTGTACAATATACCACTGTCCAGAGAAAGGATTTTTCTCAATGTAAGTAAAATGCTACGTCCATCTAGTATCGAGTAAAAGCATCATTGCTTCTTTCATGTTGAATTACATTCTTACTCGTACGCGACTAAGGAATAGTTCCAATTTACAACGTTTTTATATGAAAACTAGCTACTTTCACGGGATCCTTTACCCCGAGTACAATACCAAACATTTTGCTAATTAATTTCTAAATCTTGCAAATTTTTGCTAGTCCTGGCTCCACAATCCGGAATTTAATCCTTAAACGTAAACGTTAAATATGTTCACTTGCTCAGTTACTCATCTAATTAAAGTAATTTAGCTTAACTTCATTCTTCTACGAAAACAAACATGAAAGACTTTGAAACTATTACTTTTTCGGTGAATGTTCCAACACAGTTCTTGTTTTACATATCCCACCACAATAATTTGGACCCTACTAGAATCAATCGCCATTAACGGAACTCGGAGCTCTTAATTCAATTCACAACTAATTGTTCCATAGTTCATCTAAGGTTTGCTGTTGACGACGATTTTGCAATGCATGTATGTACTACAACTACACAATAGAATAACAATTACCTACCGCCGATACTGCAATGGACAAAAGATAAACACTTTGTTCCTGTTCCTGTTTTTATGATTTGGCTTGCAGCAAGCACTTCACACTTTGTCTCCTACCTCCCAGATCGCTATTACAGCTGTGGCATGAAATATTATGAACATATTCCTTCTTTTCGTAAAAACATGTTTCAATATGTATTGTGTTATTTCATATCAAGATTCGAGAAGACTGATAAACTTTACTTTAACTCGTTTAAAATATGTTTAGAAATGTTCGTCAAATAGTTGAAATGCAAAAATTATTGGAATAATCTCTTTTATATTGCATATTATTTTTAGTGTTTACACATAGAATTAATCGAGATTTTTTGCAAGCCTTCCATGAAAATTTTAGGGAAGGGCAAGAAAAATTTAGGGGGTGGCCCCCTTGACCCCCGTGGATACGGACCTGCATGTAAGTATTCTCTAAACCTACTGGCACCATCAAAAACACATAAAAATCATTCTTTACTAACCCAAATGCTTATCTCATTAGCAAAGTGCTTCAAAACAGCAAACTTTATTCCTTTCTTAAATAAAATTACCAACTCATTAATTTTAGCTGTTAAAACTATTTTGTATATACTTTTCATCTAAATAATTATTAACACTTAAAAATCTTTTCAAATACAAAATTTTACATGGTAAACCAGGTGCAATACACCAACGCTTTATTATCTCAACTACCGCAGTCTGTATAAATTACAAACAAAATGGTCAATTTCCACAATTGCCAGTACATTCTTTTTACTAAACTCAGTGGTGCCCCCCCCCCCCTTATGTCCATGACGCACCCCCCCGCAATTGTCTATCCATAGGTATTCTTCCATGAAAAAAAATCTTTTCGATTAATTTTACCCCCCCCCGCCAAACATATTTATATAGATTTTTAACCCCCCCCCAAATATTTCAATGACGCAGTTTGCGTCATAGCCCCCCCTTGTGGGCACCCCTGCTAAACTGTTTTATATCAAACTACGTATAATATAAAAAATACAGCAGTTATAAACTAAATTCTTAAGGTTGGTCTACTACATTCATTTAATTGCAATTTCTAGTTCTTCGCTCTCACAAACTTAGAACACGTGTTGCTAAAACTACTCAATATGTCACAACCAGTGGCCTATTTACGATTTTGTTTCGTGGAGGGCTTTGCTAAATTTTGGAGGGGCCTTTGCCTGAAAATGTGAAATTTCTGCAAGATATTTCGTATACTTTACTATAGTAAGTGAGATTTCGGGGGGCTTAAGCCCGGAAGCCCCCCTAAATACGCCACTGGTCACAACTATATTCGCATCAAATATAAATATATATAAACTTCTATATTCCTCATACTAAATCTTAAAAAACACTGCCAACCAAAAACATAACAGAATTTTCCCAACTTTTAAAAAAAGTAAAAAGTGCGCGCTTAGTATTACAAAACAAGGCACTAAAATCCCACGTTAAACAAACTTACTTATGTTCTGATACGTAAAGAACTACAAATAAATATTTTGTAGTTATTTACGCAATATTTTTCCTTCTTCAATGTACAATTGTACACCAAAAAGAACTGCTTTGCTCTGTTTTGCTTCATATTCGAACGTAATATAACTTAAACCAACTATAATGCGTTTCGCCTACAATGTATTCACTGGAAAGTAGTTGTCAAACAGGAATTCTTTGCCAGCTTTATTATTAGTGTAACACATTTTTCCAACTAAAAAGCTTTTGATTGAGAGATTTTCTCATGAAAGAGATTGTTTTTGGTTGAATTTTATTCTTATAATGCTAGCAAAGTAAAATACATTATGGTTGTCAAAGAAGCTAAATGTAATATTGACGTTGCAAGTGAAAGAAAAACTGATCCATTAAACGTTTCTTTGAACATTAAGATGTGATGACTTTTCATGAGATTATGTACTAAATCGAAATTTATGATACTTTCCCACTAACCCTTTCTAAAATAAGTGTAGGTACCTGGATCTTATTAGTTCTTATTATTGGTTTCCATAGGTAAATATGTTGCAGGCAAAATAGTGTTTCTTATCGTTTTCAATAATCACCAGCAATCTTAATCCTTAATCTTCTGAATGACCTTTTCAAATGGAATTCTATAAATTACATTCTCCTATAAAGTTGGGTTATTGCTAAATTATTTAACATAACACGTGTGTTTACAAAATGTTAGCAAATAGCCGTAACAACATTACGGCAAATGCTATTTTGAATCATATTTATACATGACAACAGGAATGTAATTGTAATAAATGGATGTGAAGCAAGACTGCTGACGGTCAATAAACTTTCTGACTGCTAACATAAATTTTTCATGATGATAAAGATCTTGTAAAGAATGTGGTAAGATTATCTTTTCTAAACTTTTCTAGTTATCTTTTACTCTCGTATTTTTTTTTGAGTGAACAATAATTTCAGGTAATAAAAATTGAAGATTTTTAAAACTAAAAAAGTATCACAATTTTTCAAAAACATTCTACATTTGCGAATAATTTTCAAACACATATGTTTAACTAAAAATTTTCGAAAATATTTTCAATAAGTGCTAAACTTTTCAAAACTGCAAAATATACAAACAAAAATATTGAAAAAATGACTAGAAATGTTTCGAACCAATTTTTAAACCATTTTTTACTATAACATTTTTAAACTACAAATGTTATAAACAAAATTTCTAACCGATCTTTTCCAATGAACAACAAAAAATATAAAGTAATCGAAAATATATTACGTTAAAAGTTTCAAAGATTGAAAAATGAAACAAAGGTTTGAAAGAATTAGACTATCTATCAAATTCTATAAAAGAACATTCTATTGATCAAGAAATCAGAGTGTACCAAAAGACTTTCTTCTGATATATTTATAATATCAGTCATAATTACAAAACTAAGGTTCAAAAATATTCGAAAAATCTTTAAATATCAGTTTTCAAAAATATTAAGCAAATGATTTGAAACTTTCCCAAAATTTTGAACAAAAATTTGATAGGGATCCAGCAATCAAATTGTATTAAGAATAACTTTCCACTGGTCAACCAATCAGAATGCTTTAAGAAGAACTTTACAAGAGATACTTTAAACTAAAATTCGGAACTACAATCCAAGTTTCAAAAAATCAAACTATAATTTTGGAAAAGTGATCGTAAACATAGAGCAACAATTTGGAATGTTCTTAAAAATTAAACAAAAATTAGAAAATTATAATCCAGTCATACTCTATAAATAATAATATTCCACTGATCAACTAATCGGATTCCAAAAACAATAACTTTTCACTAATGATCTTAGATTGTGAGTTACGCCTAAAGTGGGAAACAAAAATTTTTGATTTTGCATTTGGTTAATCGATTATAATTTCATATCAGGTATTTAGTTATATTTACACACTAGTGACCTTATACTTTGGCCAACATAATACCCACAATGTAGGAGCTGGGTGAAACAGGGTGAATCACTAAATTCACAACACTTCGGTAATAATAATAATAATAATAATAATAATAATAATAATAATAATAATAATAATAATAATAATAATAATAATAATGGTATTAAAAGTTTTATTTTTGCTCTAAAATTTGGCAAAACTTACTCAAAAGTCGTGATTCGGGGAGGAGTTCCGTACCTACAAGACACCCCTCTGCAACCACGAAAATTTTGAACGAAAGCGTTGCACTGAAGTTTCGTGTAGAAAATATTCTACTTTACGTTTCAAGTGAAATAACTGTAATAAGAATAACTGAATATCAACGAACAGTAAGTCATACAATAAATTAAATAGTATGATATGCAGATGTAATTATAAAAGCTTTGCTGCAAAAATACCTACATACACCATAATTCAGTGAACTCTGTTATACGAAGTAACAAATTAGCGTATAAGATTCACTCTATAGGACAATTCTTACTTAAAGAGTGGACATACACTATTTCGAGAATCGAGATAAGACGAAAAATGTTTCGATATTTTTCGCCTCGTTTCCAAAGCGAGATGATAATTTGAGATAGCCCTGTGCCGTCTCGAATTTAAAATGGTAATTCTCATTCCGATTTTTTGATTGGTTTTAGAAACGAGATGAGAAATTCCTCTTCTCGTGGGAAACATTAAACAAAACAGAAATATGTTTTGCCAAATTTTACGTTTCTGCTTGTAATAGTATGACCTGAGCAATAATAAGTTCTTAGTTTTTAATCTTCTACGAGATAATAATTATTAATATTACATTATTATTATTATTATTATTATTATTATTATTATTATTATTATTATTATTATTATATTATTGAAGATTTGATAGTTCAAGTGTTGAAATATTCGAGTATTCGAATATCTGAATATAATAAAACGTGTATCATCGTTCGACGGATCGAATCATAAAGCCTAAAGTAAAATACAATACTTGCTCAACCTGGATTCAAGAACCTCCAGATTATACAGGTCGAGCGCCTTGGCCTCTGAATCACGATCAATACGCAGTACATAGATCGTCTTTAGTGTGGTTACGTTACGTTTCTTTGCCTCGCTTGCCAAGTTGGACGTTATTTTTTCTTAGTTTTAAATTATCTTTCGTATTTCTTTTATGATGATATAAGTCAATAATTTTCGGCAAAGTTTATATTAATAACTTCAGTTGTTGTTAAACCTTTGGTTCACATGTTTGTTTCTTCTCCACACGAAACAACAGATATGACAGATCTAATTCTCATACTCTGCATTTGTTTCAAAGCAATAGTAATTACCTGATCAATGACTTCTGTCCGCCACGATACATCTTTCTATCGATACCCATTCTTCAGTATGAGACCAATAGTATTTTATTTTAATAATTTTCTTGGATACAGCAAGTTTCATGCACTAGCGATTGTAATACATTCAGGTTATGTTTTTAGACATTTTTCTGACTCAAATATATTCATTAAAAAAATAAGTTATTGAAGTAAAACTTCAACATCCTGTACAAAATATTTTGAGTTCTTCTTTCATTTTAAGGTTTTCATTTCGATGTTCGTACCTACCATTCCTGAATCTTCTTTCTTTCTGCTACTTTCATGGGGTAGCAGGAAAATTCGGTGTACAGAAAATTTGATGTACGGAAAACTAGGTGTGGGGAACGTTAGGTGTAAAGAAAGATTCGTTGTAGTAGGCCGTAGGATTTATTAGAAACTTTACTTTGAGGATAAATGAGCGTATTAGTTTTAAGTTGAAACTGAAGTAGACCGTAGGATTTATTAAAACCTCAACTTTGAGGATAAATGAGTGTATTAGTTTGAAGTTCAAATTTTGTGTAGAACGTACTTTACTGTCTACTATCATTTTTACTGTTTACTGTCTACTTGATGTTGCTTTATATTGAATTGTGTTCCTGAAATTATTGGAATTTTAGATTTCGAGGGATTTTAACATTTTATGGCCCTTACATGACGAGAAATTTGTCCTCCAATCAGACACTTTAGTCCTCAAAGTCCTCCAGTCAGACACTTTAGTTTGTTTACCTTAAGGCAAACAAACTAAGTGTCTGATTGGAGGAGAAGTCAACTATTTGTACAACTATTATCTGATAAAACCATCCTGCTTTATATTGCCCTTTCCACTAAGACTTTTTTCATCAAATTATTTTTGCATCTTACATATGTATATACAGAGTGATTCTTTTAAAACTCACGGATTTCATTTGGCTCTAGAATTTCTGACTGAAGTCAGATTTTCATGCGATTTGCTGCAAATCATCAAGGAGGGATGGGAGATTCATGGGACTACGTTTATTAGTTTAAATTCATCCGGGGTAATATAGATCAGGCCGCAAGAAAAACAGCAAATATTCGCCATTGTACGTTACAGTTCGAATGAGATATTGAATATTTGAAGCGAAATCACATGTTAAATAGAGATTTCTTGAGTGACTTAGAGTCGGTACCTGACATCTTTCAGAACATCCGCCAGCGAGGTCCGATGCTTCCCTGTCTTCCTCAGAAGCGATCCTGTTTCCTGCAATTTATTCACTAACGACCGTATTATGTTCCTGTCTGGGGCAGAACGTGAGGCAAAGTTGCGTGTAAATGCCCTTTGCGTAGCAACAACAGATCCCGTTCTCCAAAACCTTTTTAATGATAAAATCATTATTGTAACTGTTTCCTGAACATATTCATACAGTAGCACAGCATAATTCTCAATACAACGACCCAGTTTCTTGTTTCTTATTGACCTTCACGAGGTTGCAAACTAAGAAAAAAAGCTCAAATTCCCACACCGCACCTCACCTAATTCCAATTGTAACATACACTGGCGAATATTTGCTGTTTTTCTAGAGGCGTGGCCGATATTACCCCAAATAAATTTAAACCAGTACACATAGTTCCATAAATCTCCCAACGTTCCTTGATGATATGCCACAAACCGCATGAAAATCGGACTTCAGTTAGAAATTCTAGACCCAAATAAAATCCGTGAGTTTTAAAAGAATCACCTTATATATGTTCTATGATGTACTATAGGAAAGGTGTTTTTAGTTGGTCCTATAATTATTCTCTGAACTTATAATTGTTTTATTTCTGACAAAAAGTGTCAGCTTTATTGTGTGATGAAAAGTGGTTTATAGTAATACCCCGCGAAAGACATGCAAGAGGTAGTGGACTAAAGGCAAAAAAATAAATTTGCTTTTCTTGAAATAGGAAATAACATTTTATTCGTAACATTTTATGGTTTTCGTTTTCACAATATGAAGTGTCGTAAATTATCGTAAGTGGTAATATTCAATATGTATTACACCGAATCTACCTTACACCTAAATTTCCCCACACCGAGTTTTCCGTACACCGAATTTTCCTACACCGAGTTTTCTTACACCGAATTTTCCTAGACCCATTTTGAGTTCTTCTTTCATTTTAAGGTTGTCATTTCGATGTTCGTTCGTACCATTCCTGAATCTTCTTTCTTTCTGCTACTTTCATGGTGCCTGCTCCATGATACTAAATGTCTGGAAGTGTACCTTCATACGTCTCCTTCTCTCGTCGATAAAAAAACTTTGGAACATTCCCTTTGCAGATTTGAAGACCAAACGCACCATTGAATTTACTTAAGAGCTTAGGTAGAAAACTTAGTGAATCTATGAAATTTACATTAGCTACTCTATGAGATAGAAAGTTCACCCCATTCAAGATTACTTCTGGAGTACAATTCATCTTCTCAACCATAGTCTTTATGATGAAGTGTGCATCATAGCCTTTCCAATTATGGGTTATGCATGTTACTGTGTTAATGCTCGAACTCGTTTCCGTAAACGTGTTAGGAAGTCTTCTATTGCATTTTCTCCATAAAATATATATTTACATTTTCCGCAAACGATACATTCATGTTTCATGTTGTCATTTTCATTACAACGGTAGCATGCGTGCTTACTTACCAAGTTATTAGGTATATTTCATAAATGTTTACTTCATCATCTTCTATTTTAGTATCTTGTGTACATTCAATATTATACTAAAGAATCATAGCTTTCTTTTCCATTATACTATTTGATTCGCCTTTTTGATCTTCTTTCACACACTTTCATGTGACATTCCTCATTAGGATTACGGTAGTTCTAACAATGTTGTAATACGTTTCTCCACATACGTGAGATCCTTTTTCCTTCACCACATATATTTTCAGACGCTGTGCACAACATTTCACAATTGAACATAAAGTATTTCTATTTTGATAAGAAACTGACTTGTGGTACTCAGAATGTGACTGACCATAAAATTCTCGATTAATTTCTTTACCTGTAATACGGCCTTCTCTAAAGTCACATGGTAGCTTCTGATGGCATCGGTAGCACACAGATATACATTGTTTCAAAGGGTCATGCTTTATTGCATAATTCTTATGACAACTTTCGCAATAATACTTGCAGCTAAAACATGCTGTCAAGCTTTCTATTACGTTGTAATGGTTATCTATAAAAGTAAATTTAAAGATGTTCTCTCTTTAACGATCGGTGGTGGTTCAAACATAACATGACATCCCTTAAATCTCCTGCACATTCTGATTTTATAATCCTTTAAATGCTCTTGAAATTTATGAATTTCAGGAATTACACCACCCATTGGCGACTAGAAATTTAGAGGTGCCGACCAGTATTCAATAGGAATGGTTTCTGCCTAAACTTACAGGGCTGAGCAGTTTCTGATTCGCACGGAAATAATTGTCAGTGAGTGAGAAAAAGCACGGAATATGAAGTCTTCACAACGTTGTAATTCGCCTCTCCTTTCATTACGAGATTTTCAAATTTGCTTCCAAATGTCACATTTCGTGCAGTTTTACCTGTGAGTACAGCTTCATGTGAGAGAGGTTTCAGCAGATTCAACAGAGTTAAAACTGAATACAGAAATTCACTGAAGAGTGACACACTGGATGATTTGCTGACGATTCCTATCAGTGGTCCCTCACTTAAGGACCTTGATCGGGAAACTGCAATTGATAACTGATACTTTAATGCAAAGAAAGAGCGCTACACAAACGTCAAGTCTTACGGTAAGATATTTCAGGGTTCCTACTAGTCAGCAAAATCAGGGAAATCAGCGAAAATGATGCAGTTCAGCGTATAACGACCTCTAAATGTGTATTCCTACGGAAAACACGTTTGTAATTAGCTTAATGCTTGTTTTGCATATCTTATATAACGTTACAGCCCTCAGTCCGTATATTTATATAATCTAGGTTACCGTTTTACCAAAATTCATCTAAACATTTCATTTGGATATTACCTTTTCTTATTGTAGTACGTAATAACTTAAACATTAGCACACTTTAAATATTGTACACTCCGCATCAAAAAATTGCGACAGCTAACGTCGTGCAACTAAGCCACCCAATATACACCTTCTTATCCCATAATCGTGTCTGGTAAACAGACCCCCCTCTCTCTCCTCCTTTTTCTCTCCCATACAAAATTAGCTAACAACATGAATGAAATTCTAATTTCAAACTACACATGTATTAATATCGATAAAATCAAATAGCAAAACCGAGACGAAACAAGATTCATAAGTTGATTTAGGGAGAAACTGAAATACACACAATGAAAAATTGAAATCAATGGATGCCTATTATACAGAGGTTCAGAAATGAGACAGAGAGAGAGAGAGAGAGAGAATGCGAGAGAACAAGAAAAAGAAAAGTGAGAACAGATAAAAATGTTGAATTTTAAACTTAGTAACAAAAGAACGTAACATTATAAAGTTCCGTTACCAGAAATCCAACAGTAATATAGAAATAACATTTGTTTTCATATTTTTTGAGGACTGTTCGAATATATAGAGAACGCTTGAAAGATTCATTCAGTCATTTTCAAAAAGGATAGCATACTCAATTTTCGGTAGAACTGTAGATCTCACAGACACATCTAAGATAATATCAACGGTTTAATACAATGCTTTGTTTCCGCCTGGTCAGGTTGTAAATTCGGTAGTGTTCATTGGACGTACTGATGCAAACTATATTCTACCCAGTAGGTAGCGTATTTCATATCTACCATTGCAGACTACTAATGCAAAGTGAACAAAAAGAAGAAAGAAACGAAATGAAAAAGAAACAAAGAAAGAAACATAAAATTGAATGAGTGCTATTTTACTGGTAAATTTTTATCAGAAATATCCTATATTAAAAGTCGAAACCGTATCATAATGAAAAGTTACAAATGTTCAAATGGAAAATTGGATGGTCCTTATAGATGTAGCACAACTTGTATGTTTCGAATTTCAACGTGAATAAATCACATTGACGGAAACAAATTTGTGTCGAACTAGTATAAATAAAATTTTGTTTCCAAATAGCCAAAGAGGTTGCCATTTTCTAGTCTTTTCCGAAGATTTATCTGTTCCGAACATCCAGCATCACTTCCATCTCTTGCGAATATATCGTTGTAATTTGCACAGATAGAATGAACACGCTGGAGCTCAAGCGGATCATAGTGTCAGTCGGATGATGTTGGTTAACTTAAGGACCACCACTGGATCGACTATTCAAACCCGTAGTGACCCGGTGATTCCATTGAGACTCGGTAACCCAGATGATACAGAAGATATTTTGCCTATTCCGTTGCGATTAAACTGTATTTCTTTCAGAGATAACCAGGAATGGAGATGTTATCCCCAGAACACGACAAACTCGACGCTGAAGTTGCCACTTAATTATATTTTCCAGACCAGGTCTATCGGTCTCTTGCTCCGTTTTCAGTTTAGAACACGCACACGCACATGAAGTGCGTGTGTATGTGAGAGAGAGGGGGAGTGAAAACGCAATGACAGGATAGGGAAACGTCAAGAAAGAAAGAAAAAGAGAGAGAGAGAGAGAGAGAGAGAGAGAGAGATGAATATAAATATGAAACGTAATTATCATTACAGTGTATGATGAAGAACGCACACACTGTTTATTCGAATTCCCGGCAGTGATGCTTTGTAAGTTCTCCAACAGAAGATAAATATCTCTTTTTAGCCATTATTTTATGCGAAAAAGTTATATTACCTGACGGGGAATCGAACTGAGACTTTCCTCTTGGAAGTCTGGTACTTTACCACTACACCACCCATTCCTTTACCCAAACTTTGTCCAATAAATGCTGTAATATTTCTTCCTGAGAACGATAACACGAAAATGTTTACTGCAGATCAATGAAGGGTTCCGAATGTCCTGGCAAATACCTTTCAGTTTCTCAACCAACATTCGTAAATCGTCTCTACCATGATAAAGGTATTTGCTTCCACATTTTTAAGCATTGCACTTCTATTATGAGAAATCGATTCTTCACTATCACTTTGTAAGAAATGCAACTTTGGCGTGAACAGAATTCGAACCTATGATGGACAGCTGTATTGAACGTAACTCCATTACGTTACCGCTACACTATCCTGCCATCTGAACTGGAAGCCAAATATTACTTTAGCCTTGATCATTGGAACGATCAAGCTTGTTCCTGTAAGGTTATTTGCATCTAAGTGCACAACGAAATTCATTTATTCGACGATCTAGAAAGAAATTAGTGTCCACTAACAAAGGAAACCACATTCAATCCAGGAAAATATACAGAGATAAAAACATATGCAGTTATTTCGCTGTGCACGTTCAAAAGTCCGCAAATAATAATAATAATAATAACCTATATTATAAAATTGAAAGTGACTGTGACTTACAGTCTCTTGGACCACCCGACCGATTTCGATCAAATATTCAACATTGGTAATGTTCGGACCTGTGAATATTTTTATCTATTCGTTTCGATGGTGTTACTTAGGTGAGGGGGAGGATGGAAAAATGTAAAAAAATAAACAAAACAATAAGTCTTGAATCAAACGACTAATCTGGATGAAATTTTCAACATAGATTACGTTTGTGTATGGATTGCTTTTAATAATTTCACTTTGATGGTGGAATGTAGGAAAGGGGAGGACGGGGAGATATACAAAAATCAATGTAAATAAAAATGACTATGTTAATGAGTTAATAAGTCTTAAACCATCGGACAGATCTGCGTCAAATTTTCATTTATGTTTTTTATTATTTCATTTTGACGCTAGAACTTAGAGAAGGGGAATGGGTAAGGCAGATATATAAACATAAATAAAATTTAATAAGTCTTGAACCACCGTGCTAATCTCGATAAATTTTTCAACCTAGATGAAGTTTGAACCCGAGATGGTTTTCCTATCATTTTGATGGTGTAACTAAATAAGGGGGAAGGATAGCAACATTTAAAAGAGAACGAAAAATGATCGATCTTAGTGTTGAATCTATAAGTTTTGGAGTCGCTGAGATGAAGTGACACATCTGATGCCGTTTAAATCCAAATTCAGCCCTCAACATGGTGGAGGGAGAGACATATAAAAATGATCAAAATAACCAATATCATTGTGGAATTCGTAGTTTTCCGGGTGGCTGAGATGAACAATGAGATTGAAGATGCCGTGCTCCTTAACATGGGAAGGGGAGGGGATATATTAAACTCAACGAAAATGACCGATATCAAAGAGCGCTTTAGTAATAGTAAACAGTGACTGAAGAACGAAGCATATTTTTCTCAATTTAGCCCAGCAAAGCGGCCAAATGATACTACTAATTATTATTATTATTATTATTATTATTATTATTATTATTATTATTATTATTATTATTATTATTATTATTATTATTTGCGTACTTTTGAACTTTCAGGGCGAAATTAATTCATAATATGTTTGTGTTTCTGTAATATTTCCTGGATTATATGTTGTTTCCTTTATTAGTGGGCACTAATTTCTCTCTAGGTCGTAAAGTAAATTAATTTCGTTGTGCACTTAGGTGCAAATAACCTTACAGGAAGAAGATTGATCGTTACAATGATCGAGGCTGAAGTAAGTAATATTTGACTTCTAGTTTCAGGTGGTCGGATAGTGTAGTGGTAACGTAATGGAGTTACCATTAATAAAATTGTCTACCATAGGTTCAAGTCCTGTTCACGCCAAAATTGCACTTTTTACAAAATGGTAGTCAAGAATCGATTTCTCATATTAGACATGCAAAACTTAAGAATGTGGAAGCAAATACCTTTATCATGATAGAGAGGATTTACGAATGTTGGTTGGGAAAGGGCAAGGGATTTACAAGGATATTCGAAACCCTTCATTGATTTGCAGAAAACGCATTTCCTGTTATCGTTCTCGGAAAGAAATTTACAGCATTTATTTGAGAAAGTTTGGGTAAAGCAATCAATGGTGTAGTGGTAAAGTACCACACTTCTACGTGGAAAATCTCGGTTCGATTCTCCGTCAGGTAATATAACTTTTTCGCATAAAGTATGGCTGCAAACAGAGATTTATCTTCTGTTGAAGAACTTACAAATCATCACTGGCGAGAATTCGAATAAATACTGTGTGCGTTCTTCATCAAACACTGTAATGATGAGTATGTTTCATATTTATATTCGTGTCTCTCTCTCTCTCTTCCTCGACGTTTCCCTATCCTATCGTTGCATTTTTCACTTCTCCCCCCCCCCCCGCTCTGTGTGACATTCACACGCACTTCATGTGCGTGTGCGTGTTCCGAAGTGAAAACGGAGCAAGAGACCAATATACCTAGTCTGGAAAATGTAATTAAGTGGCAGCCTCAGCGTCGAATTCTTCGTGTTCTGGGAATAACATCTCAGTTCCTGGCCTTCTCTGAAAGAAATACTGTTTAAACGCAAAGAAATAAGCTATCATCTGGGTTACCAAGTCTCGGTCGAATTTAACGGGTCACTACGGGTTTGAATAGTCGACCCAGTGGTGGTACAGTCTGCGGCATAAAATTTGTTACAAAAATTCTAAGTCCAAATGAATAACAAACTCTTGCCCAGTTTTCTTATGCATTCCCGCAATACATGTATCAATCGATTAGTTGCTTCTAGTATTTATTCCAACTCCTCCCCGTCCTCCACATCTCCTTGTCTAAAGCAGTGTGTGTGACGTAGTACACTCTTTCCATTCAGCTGAAAAAGAAACAGGAATCAAGTTTACAACGTTATAGCTTTAAAACAGTCTTTTCCATTCGTTTGTTCTGAAATATTTTTAAGAGCCTAAATTAAAGGAAAGTCACACAATCTTCCCAGAGCTTCATAAATATCTTTAGTTTCATTCTTTTCTTTCTTTAAAGAGTGCAAGCTAGTAAGATGCTCCCTAAGAAATCTATGGAAATTGCCAAGAGCTCTAAAATATCTACGGACAGAAACGAGTTTTATTCATTGATTCATTGAATTTCTTTTCAGTAAGTGCAAGCAAATGTTTCAGGGGCGTCATTTGGGCAGGACAGGAGGGTGTAATTCCCCCTCTCTTGAGCTTCATAAATACGTATTTTTTGATCAAATGTATAGAAAAACACTAATTAAAAGTGAAAATCTTATGTCGCCGGAGAATCTCTTCCTTTCCCCTTCCCACCGAAAAAAGTCTAAAAGACACTGGTTTTAAGAACAAACCTATAGAGCTACGATAGCAAATTGCTAAAGAGCTTACATTTGATTTCAAGAGTCGAAGGTTTGATCTCAAGCCATATGACTTCCTGGGTGACATTGAGAGCGAGAGAGAGAGAGAGAGAGAGAGAGGTATTCAAGTATGCAGACAGAGAGGGATGATTTGTATACACAGATTTAGAATTGGGGAAAAAATGATCGGACAGCATTCGTATTATGACGAAAATTCTGATTTTGTGAAAGATAAGAAGGGAAGTTTTCGAACTGCGAGGATCACATTAGGCAGTTGTCGAATTAATGTGGAGAACTCTTTTTAGAGCATCAGATGATTACGAAAGGAGAGAAAGATCTTCAGAACTGAGGAATTAAGATTTTAAAAAATCTGGTTTTGGCAACGGGTTTCGAACCACGAACCTTGTGGTCATCGAACCATGACTTTATCCATTCTGCTACGGAGGATTCTATTACTCGTTCACATACGTTTCCCTTAGCTGCGTTGAAAGCTACCTTAAGGGGATATTCCAAAAGTTGACTCGGTGGATGCGCCGTTAAGATAGGACGTAAACCTCTTGTAACTTAGTTACAATGTGTAAAATGAACTTCCTCTTCTTCAGGACACTGTTTAAAGCTTTAAAATTCGTTACTATTGTTTTAATTAAGTGACATTTGATAGAACCATCTGATAAAGTAGTGCCAAGCCCTGTGCGTCATGGTCTGTTAGGTGAATTGTTAATGTAAGTTACTCCTACGTGGATGGTCCGAGCTTCCAATCAAGACCATTCTTATTGATTATGTTATTTAAGCTACGCTCATACTGTATATTCAACAAGTTCAATTTTGAAGTAATGTAGTCACAGCTAGTTTAATTCGAAATAATTTTCCAATATTATATTTGTTACTAACTTTACATGGCACCCCTCACTGTTTGTAGCCCTGTATAAATGCAAAATTGTTTTAAAAGTATATTTTACTTTCAAGTTTTATTGTTTTTTCAATCGTCCTTCAACTTTATTTTATAATAATTTTCTATTTCTTAATTATAACATATTTTCTATTTATATTGTATTCTATGTTACACGTTTATTATTTATATTTTATGTCTTACCTTTGAAGAGGAGCTTTTGACAATTCAGAGCAGCAGCGACATACACAGGATGCAGGCCTTGGCAATCCAGAGCTTTTGCCCCCACGAAATCACTACCGTTTTGTTTGTATATATATCTAATTTTAGAGATGGTGATAGCAGGGGCGGATCCAGGGGAGTGTGTTTGCGGTGATCGCATCCCCCAGAAAAGGGAACTTTTTATACTTTTTATTTTAAAAATAAAACATATCCTAAGTATTTTTCATCTGTGTATTATAAACGTAAATTAAAACCTAAAGTAGATAGGTCTTACTTTCTTAAGAAAGTTAATTCTCCAGAAGAGCTTTTTCTCATTTTCTATATTTTTTCTTATCTTTCTTTTCTTTCCTTTCTTTCTTTCTTTTTTCTTTTCCTTTTTGCAATCCGCTCTTACTTTGATTTGACTTCGAACGACCGCCCCTCCCAAACAATCGTCCTGGATCCGCCCCTGGATGATAGACATTTTAGTAAAATATGCCCTCAATCGCTGAAATAAATTCCTGTCAAGCTTTCGACCGCTGAAATAAATTTCTGTCTACGGCCGTGCAAAACAGTGACGATTTTAGGGAGTGATCAGTTAGTAATGCCTTTCTGGAGCAACGACACTTTCCCAGAAGTCATATCTCCGATAATTCAGAATGTGATTTGTGCATTATCACTTTTCACTCTCAGTGTCTTGAGACGCACCAAAAACGAACTGTTCTGAAGTATTTATTGGTTCTCCGTATGACCTCATTTCAACATGGCCAACGTTGGACATATACACATCTGAAATATCACCTTTTATGTCAGTGATCCCGAAAACTATCCATTCGACACAAATATAGGATATTTTCGCTTCTTTATTCCTGTCACCCTCAAATTGTCAACTGGAAGCCAACCAAGGCTTATTTTGGACTTACGCAGCATCCACAGTGTCACTGTTCATCTTTGCATATGAATTCGACACTAATTTCTTTCGTACTTGACTACTTCTACATGTCACCTTCACCTCTTGGTAGGGATTTTTTCAGTATCCTGCCCCCACAACTATGGAGAAATTTCAACCAACTAAGTATAATTATAAATTATCATCTGAAACACAACAGTACGGGTGATCTTTTTCGCAGAGGAATTCGTTAACTACTGTTTCAATATCAATGTATTGGCTTTTTTTGCTCTGCATGCTGGAGATTGCCAAAGAGCTAAACTTCATTCTGTACTATTGTGCTATGAATATAGTGGTTTAATTCACTGAATACTCGCTTAGATGATGCTTTCGTCACAGGAAAAGTGAGATACAGTTATAAAAGAAAAACGAAATGAAATATTTAAGTTTTACGTTCCACGTTATGCCGACTACGCTAATGGAGACAGTGATGGTGAGAAACGAATGAAACCGTTTAATGAAGAAAGTGGGAGGAAACTTGAGAAACCCGAGAAAACTCATGCACACGGTGTTTGTCCATAATAAAGTTCATTCAGCACGAGCTGGGATCTAACCAACAACTCCATGCACCATAGGTAAAGTTATAAAAGAATAGGCGTCTAAACAAATGCGAAACACTACTATCAATGAGAGTTCTATAAGATTAGATTTTTATTTATTTCATTCTAAGTTAAAATTTCAATCAATCTTGATCTTCATTACTGTTCCAAATCCGGACCAACCAGTATTCCCTATTATGGTAAAGATTAATTGATCGCAAACAGAAATTCCAAATCCTCTGTATAACCCCACGTTCCATTATTCCATATAAACAATTAAATGTCCAGCGTAACCTACCAGTTAATAAGTTTTCTTCTTCTTATTATTATTTTTAACACCTCAAAAATATAGGCTCATAAGTGAACCACTGATTGGAAAAAGGGCATAAGTACATAAAAATATTTTTCCACTTTTAACCTTTTCTCACCAATTGCAGTGCTACAATACAAGATTCTTCTTCTTGTCTTAGAGTTTGTCCGTTCTTTTGCTACAATTAATCAGTTATACACGTGTTCAAACAAATACAAATACGCCTCGGGAAGGTTTTTTAGCGTTTCTGAGCTTTTAGGTCTGATGTACTTATTCCCTTTTGCTGGAAATAGTTGCTGCAAACAGTTGCTGCAAGGACGTGATAAATCTTTTCGGTAGACTTCACAGTCTATAGCTCCTTCACAACTTTTCATCTAAGGCTAAGTAGTTACATTTTAGACATTGAGGAAAAAGTGTGAAATTAATTAAAACCCTTCAAAGTGGAGTTACGAATCTTCAATGGACCCCATTTTGCTGTTGGCCTCGCTCAACGCACTCCCGTCAATGTTCAGGGTGCACGATGGAGTTTCTCCCTTTTAGGAATACTTTCTAAGGCAGCACTAGTTTTTTTTATAGCTGTTTCAATTGAGTTGTATTTGCTGGAACTGTCGGTTAAAGAAAACAAAAGATCCTATACTCAAACACAAATCATCTCTCTAGAAGCTCTAATTGAAAACGAAACGAATCGTCGTAAACATGTTAAGTTCTTGAAGAGGAAAACAGCAAAACATTGATTGCACAAACGTATAATGGTATCATTTGCTTGCAAATTTAAAACTTATAGAAGTTGATGGCTTGTTAGGTGAGGGGTTAGTGAACAGGATTTTTGTACTGGTGGTCCAGGGTTCGAATCTCGTCCGTTCTTCTTACGTTTTGTTTCTTTAAGCTACACTGAGTTTGTTCATTCCAATTCTTGAAGCTTGAATTAAATCTAATACCAGTGAGTGAATTAAAAGTAGCTAACATTATTTACAAATACGAGACGTTATTACATGCTTGTCACTAGCTCACAATACTCAACATTGATATAAACTCTTGCAGCCTTCATTTAACTCATTTCTTGACGTGTTTTGTTACAAAACTCATGAATCGTGGCGAACAAAATTGCTTTACCAGATAATGGTTACTGCCTTGAAACCAAATGACAAATCTGAGAATTAAACGTATCATATCTGTAGTTTGGTGTGGGGAAGAAACCAAATAGTGAACGAAAGGTTTAAGAACAACCACGTTATTAATATAAACTATGCCAAAGATTATTGACTTATATGATTTTAAAAAAATCGAAAAAATTTTGAAAGAACGAAAAATACTAACTTAGAATTTTGTAACTGGAGGCAAGGAAATCTAATTTAAACATACTAAAACATACCATTTAGCGCGTATAGAGCGTGAATCTGTGCTCAAGGCGCTAGCTAATAATCTGGAGGTTCTCAAGTCGGAACCATGTGTGAATATTTTGGTTAAATTTATAATTTTTGGTGATCATTAGTCGGCGATGACACACGTTTAATACACTGAAGGTATTTGAATATTTTGATCTTTCAATATTTGAATAATCAAATCTTCAATAATAATAATAATAATAATAATAATAATAATAATAATAATAATAATAATAAATAATAATAGTTATTATTATTATTATTATTATTATTATTATTATTATTATTATTATTATTATTAGCAAAGTAGTTCAATAACACGTTAATATCTTTAATTATTTCTCGATAACTACTCGAACTTAAGACGTCCTCGAATCTAAGTCGCACCCCGATTTCGTTGGGCTAAATTAAAGAAAAATAGTAATATGTTATGGTTTTACTATTACTAAAGCACTCTTTGATATTGGTCATTTTCGATGATTTTATGTACCCCTCTCCCCTCTCCATGTTGGGGGCACGGTATGACAAAAATTATCCCAGGCCCGAATGTGATGTACGTTGAAAATTTGATCGAACTCTGTTGGATGGTTCAAGAGTTGTTCTATTTATTTTATATATTAATCTCCCCTTATCTTATCCTCTCCTATGTTCTACCGTCAAAGTGAAAATATTAAAACAAAAGTTTCTAGGCCCGAACGTCGTCCATGTTGAAAATTAGATCGAGATCGGTCAGGTGGTTCAAGAATTGTTAAGGTTTATTCATTTTTATAGATATCTCACCTCCCCTCCTCCTACCCTACGTTCTACCATCAAAGGGATATGATAAAAACCACCCCAGGTTCGAACCTCATCTATGTTGATAATTTGATTAAGATCAGTTTGGTGATTTAAGCGTGATGAAGTCACCAAGACAGCATTTTTATTTTTATTTTTTTACAGTCCCGCCTTCCCCTCCCCTACATTGTGCCGCCAAGGCAAAAAATGAAAACATCCCAGGTCCGAACCTTATCTATGTTGAATGTTTGATTAATTGGGATCAGTCGGATTGTTCAAGAGTTATTAAGTTTCATTCATTTTCATATATTTACCCTCCCCTCCTCTTCCGCAAGTTCTAATATCAAAATGAAATAACAAAAAGCTTCCCAGGTTCGAATTTCATCTTTGTTCAAAATGTGATTGAGAACGATCGGGTAGTTCAAGAGTTATTCACCACCGAACAATGTCACTTTTATTTTTATATTTATAGCTGTTATGTATCTTCCCCCTCCTCTCCATCCTCTACGTTATTCCGTCAAAGTGAAATGGTAAAATCCATCCCTCGCGTTAATCGAGATGGGGACATATAGCCTCATTGCTGACGTCCCCATTAATCCCCCTACTCATACCCTTTACTGTGTTTAAATTAGTTTTTTTTTGTCTTCAGTTGCAAATTTCTAAGTTATTTTTCTTTGTTTCAAAATTCTCGCATTTCTTGTATGATAATGCAAGTTAATAATCTTTGACTTGTTTTATATTAATAATCTGAGTTGTTCTTAAACCTTTGGTTTCCAATTTTGTTTTCTCTCTACACCAAACTACAGATATGACAAATTTAATTTTCATACTTTACATTTGATTTCAAAGCGGTCGCCATGAACTGCTTAAAAGCACTTTTTCCGTCACGAAACACCCAGCAGAGAGCGTACGATATCGTCTACAGCAATGAGGGGAAACTCCGCCTTGTTACGTGACGTCACATGAAGCACGTTCCGTTCAAACACCTAAGCAAAGCTATCATTTTGCTTCTGGTGTGAAATTGGCTCACTACGAAGCTTCTGTTAAAAGAAGCGTGATTGCTTTAATTGAGCATGCGGGCATGAACTATAGCGTTGCAGGCGCGAGATATGGCGTTAACCGTGCTACAGCACGGAGGTGGTGGAGGAGATATGAGGAAACAGGAGATGTAAGACGTAAAAGAGGAAGTGGGCGACAGAGTTTCCTCTGCCGAAGAAGAACAGAGTGTAATTGCCCAATGCCGTGAGCACCCTTTCATGTCTGTTTGACTGTTACGAGAGGAAACCAATTTCCCAGGCGATGTTACAACTGTCCGTCGTAGACTCAAATCCTTGGTTTGAGATCATACAGGGCAGCTGTTAAGGAGCGACTAACAGAAGACCACATGGTTGACCGTCTGGCGTTTGCACAGTTAAATATTGCACTGTGTGGGACGAGGTCGTTTTCACAGACGAAAAAATATTTTCCAGTGCAAACTTCGGGCCGAAGCGTGTTTACCGCCCCCCTGGAAAAAGGTATGCCTCTGAATACGTTTCCCGTTCTGGTCGAATGGGACATGTAACTGTCCACTGTTGGGCATGGATATGCAAGGCTGCAAATTTCGGAGGATTCTACAGGATTCCTGGTCGCCTAAACGCCCACAAGTATGTGGAACATCTGGATGAAACGCTTCCGGAAATAAAAGCTCATGTAGGTGACGGCATATTATATTTGAAACAGAACAATAGCTCGATACATAATTCAAATGTGGTTCAGACATGGTTGCAGAGGCAACCTGATGTCGAAATAGTTGACTGGGTTCCTCATGGAGCAGATCTGAACCCTATTGAAAATATGTGGGCCTCTGTTGCAAGAACATTGCGGGAAACCTGGTCGAACAATCCTCCACGAACATCTAATGATCTTTGGGAGCGTGTTGAAGATGCGTGGTCGATCTGTTGCACCCAACGCTATATCTCTCGCCTGGTGGATTCAATGCCATGGCGTATGGCAGCTGTAATCGAATCCCAAGGGGACTATACACACTATTAGTAAATGCTCGCCCACAACACCATCAGCCCTCTCGAGGGCTACCTAATTCGACCCACTTATTAACAAAATTTTATGAAATACATTACGCGACACCAGTGAATGTAAGTGTCTCAGTATGTACTGCATTAATAAAGAGGCTAACGTGCGAGACTTGGTGGCCGAGTGGTATTATGCTTGCTATGTAAACCAAAACCGCCTGTAACAGTGGTTCGAATCTAGTGAAGAAGACCTCTACTTTTTATCAATAAGGATATTTGCAATACGGCTTCTGCTATGTCCGCCTTCGTACGGTCTATTACGTATATGACACATAATGTGGACCACCATAAGTTTTTACTTACTAAACAATTTATAAATATATGAACAAATACCTAGGTATATTAGAGTAACAATGGAATATAGTACTTTCGTCCGACTGACGTCGCTCTGCAAATGTTCATTGTATTACACCGGAAGATGAATTAAATAAAGACTGGAAAATTTGATATAAAAATTGATACGTAATAAGTTAAAGACAAAATACGTAATTATAATCTCATATTTGAAACTAAGTTCGACTACAATTAATTCTCTACCTGCTTTCATAAATAATCCAAACCAAACTTCGAGGTTTGGAATGCACAAACTAAGTGTAGCTAAGAGAAAAAACTAACAAGAAGAGCAGAGATTCGAACACACGACCACCAGCGTAAGAATTCCTTTAACTAACCCTTCATCTATCAAACATGACGTGAACATGACTTTTGTAAGTTATAAATTTGTATCCAAGAAACACCATTAAGCGTATGTGCAACTACTACTTTGCTCTTTTTCTCTTCAAAAGTGTAACATGTTTAGGACGATTCGTTTCGTTTTCCATTATATTTTCGAAAGAGATTATTTGTGTTTGAGTATAGGATCTTTAGTTTCCTTTAACCGACACTTCTAGCAAATACAACTTAATTCACACAGCAGTTTAAAAAAAAACTCGTACTGCCTTAGAAAGTATTCCTAAAAGCAGAAGCTGCATCATGCATCCTGAAGAGTGACGTAACTAACGGTAGTGCGTTGAGGGAGCCCAGAGTAAAACGGGGCCCATTGAAAATTCGTAATTCCACTATTTTTCCTCGATGTCTAAAATGAGACTACTTTAGCCTTACATGAAAAAGAAGCTGTGGAGGGGACTGCGACGTCTACTGAAAAGATTTATCACGTCCTTGCAGCAACAACTTTAAGTTTTCGAACAGTAATGAAGAACAAGATTGATTGAAATTTTAACTTAGAATGAAATAACTAAAAATCTAATCTTATATAACTCTCATTGATAGTAGTGTTCCGTATTTGTTTAGACGCCTATTCTTTTATAACTTTACCTATGGTGCATGGGGTCCTTGGTTCGATCCCAGCTCACGCCGAATGAACTTTATTATGGACAAACACCGTGTGCTTGAGTGTACCTCGGGTTTCTCCCGTTTCCTCCCACTTTTTTCATTAAACAAATTCATTTATTTCTCACCATTACTCTCTCCATTAGCATAGTCGGCATAATCGTGGGACGTAAAAATTAGATATTTCCTTTCTTCTTTCTTTCATAACTGTATCTCACTTTTCCTGTGACGAGAGGATCATCTAAACGAGTATTCAGTGAATTAAACCATTATATTCATAGCACAATAGTACAGAATGAAGTTTAGCTCTTTGGCAATCTCCAGCATGCAGAGCAAAAAAAGCCAATACATTGATATTGAAACAGTAGTTAACGAATTCCTCTGCGAAAAACATCACCCCTACTGTTGTGTTTCAGATGATAATTTATAATTATACTTAGTTGGTTGAAAGAGATTGCCTCACTTGCCATAGGCAGCACCCCAATGTATATTTTCTATAGAACTTATAAACTGAGGCAGTATAAGGTCTATAGAGAATATACGAATAGTTGGTGAGTGAGCTTGGCTCAGTTGGCTGTGTTGTAGACACGTAAAAATGGTCTCCCCCCCGGATGATGTCTGCGGACCGAGGTTAACCCGGATCGGATACGAAGTATTCGGTCCAAAAAATGTACGAGTAACTACTCGCTCACAGGCGGGTGCATCGATGAGTAACGATTGAGCATTTAACGGGACTAGCTTCCTGCCGTGGCACACGTGCAGAACATGGAGCATGGGCGTGGTCGCTCGGGGCAGTTCCGACGGCGCGCGACCATGAGTCGCTATCATCGACAAAGGTCAAACCCTGCACATCCGGAAGGCACCGAGGAAGCTTCGCGGTCAACGATCGTGTCATCATGAAACATGCATTGTGCTAATTGTAATAAACGTATCGATAAGCTAAAACGTGCACAAAAGCGAATTTTGAATGGACAGTGGTTCTGTAATTCGTGTGCTATGAAAATGTATAGAAGAGACAATGTTCGAAGCCGATCGAGATCAGCTTCCAAATCAGGTTCAAGTGCAGGTTCGGAAATAGTACCCAGTTCGGAGTCAGGCACTGGATCGGACACAGATTGGAATAGTGACGATGTGGTTAGTGCGGATGGAAAGGAAGAAGAGAAAACTGTAAAGCTACCCTTATCTAGAACATCAAAGAGGAAATCGAAGTGCTTACTAGGGTGTAAGGGAAAACCGCTACGAAACGTGACAAAAGAGGCAATAACCCAAGTGATGGTTGAAAAGGCCATAGTCGTTCCTATCGGTACAAGGTTCTGTCATGATCACTTCGAAAAAGATGACAACTTCAAGCAAGACGCACTTGAAAAACTGGTTCAACACAAGATCAGTGAGGACTCAGAGCTGCCAGTAAATGAATGGGTAAACCTCATCACAGGACTAAGAATCGGTAGTTCAGTACATGAGAAGGCAAACGATCCCTTCTCAAAAATGTAAGATGTGGAAATGTCACTAGCTACAGCTAGAACTAAAGCTCAGTTTAATGACAGTTAGACAATGAAAATGCAATAAGATAGAGCTTGGAGTATATCTGACAATGCTGTACACTGGTGAATCCAAAGATCACTTGGACTGATATAAAATGGATAAGACTCGTGTATATAGATGTATTCAGAATGCTCGTCAGTCAATGTGGATGAACTTCGTTCCAAAACATATCAGTGTAGAAATAGAAACACAAGAAGATGCAGATGCTCTTCGAGCTAATCTCAAAAATAACCAATCAATCTTCGCAAATACATTGTAGGGAACTAACGATGAATCGATAATAACGGCGGGGATGGTACGTACTTGAATAACAGCCTCAATTTTCGATATCAAAGAATGTCATACTCTGGACATAACAAGCTAAACTGTGTAAAGCCAATGGTGATATGTGCTCCGAACGGATACATACAGTCCGTACTAGGAAAATCGGGCGATGACTTCTGGGATGGAAACTCGTCAGATGGAGCAGTTCTCCGCATGATAATGAATCAAACCTGGTTCGAGATGTACAAAACAGGTGATGTGTTCGTACTAGACCGAGGATTCTCCCATGTAGCTCGAAGAAAAGGGATTTGTAGTTAAAATACCCGTATCTCACCAAGGAAATAAACAGTTGGATGACATTCAAAAAATAAATCAAGAGAATGCACAGCTGTTCGTTGGGTAATCGGAAACACGAATCAAGACCTTAAAAAATGTAAGTACTTGGCTAAACAGTTAAGGAGTAGAATGATACGAAGTCTACTTAGAGACACGACAGTTGTAGCCGCCATGCATAACGCGTACGGTAAGAGAAGGTACGGAAAGAATGAAGCTCAGGCGGCTCAGAAGCTACTCAGCTTGATCAATGAACGCAACTGGCTAGCTCCGTTAATTCAACCGATGAACAAAGTGAGAGCAACGATCCAAAAGATGACACCTGATGAAATACCAGAATTCCCAGAGTTGAGTGAACGAGACATGAACGAACTAGGCTCGACATACATCAAAAGTCTAGCCAAGTCATACTACCTCGACCACGCGTTCAATGGACAATATGAGTTCTCGATACTAAAAGATAATCATCATCCTGACTATGCCGAACATATGCCAGCAATTCCAATGCTTGTAAGAGGCAAAATGCATTCGCGTCGTTCGAGCAGTAAGCAGTACATGCTGTACATTCTGTGTGACTTGGACTCAGATGGACACAAAGCCATCAAAGCACACTACTGTACTTGCAACAACGGTGCAAGAACTGCAGGTTGCTGCGCACATGTAATGGCAGTAATATGGTATCTCGGGTACTAAAGACACACTGACGAAACGATACACGCTCCTTCAGACTTCCTAAATAGGCACTTCGACGGAAGTGCAATGCCAACATACGAACCTGACGAACCTAGGATGTAAATACTGTAGATAAAGATAAACAAACCAAAAAGCGACAAAAAAATAAGACATCCACACAAAAATAATAAACTACGAAAATCTAAAAAAACATAAAATACGAAAATTAAAAAAATACGAAAATCCAAAAAAGAAATAAAATAAACTCCAAAAACAAGGTCATGCAACTATAAAAAATATGTAAATATAAAAAAAGAAACAACTGTACATATACAGTTTTCGGCTGCCAATTTTCATGTCACGTGATTTTCTCCAGATAATAAGATATACATTTTCAGAAAGCTCTGTGTCCATAGTTTCTTATTTTTAGTTTTTTGTTAAACATTTCCGATGTTCAACTACCTAATATCGTATAAAACCTACTTTGTTTCGCTCCTCCCATAGACCGCCATGTTAATTCAAACCAATTTTCAGGTATGATCCAGATGGTCATCGTACTTACATTTGGTATTAACGTACCCAGAATTGATCGCGCTACAACATATATCAATATCATTATTGTTCGCAATGGGGTGCTACAACATTATACGGGAGGCAATCTCTTTCTCCATAGTTGTGGGGGCGAGATACTGAAAAAATCCCTACCAAGAGGTGAAGGTGACATGTAAAAGTAGTCAAATACGAACGAAATTAGTGTCGAATTCATATGCAAAGATGAAAAGTGACACTGTGGATGCTGCGTAAGTCCAAAATAAGCCTTGGTTGGCTTCGAGTTGACAATGGGAGGGTAACAGGAATAAAGAATCGAAAATATCCTATATTTGTGTCGAATGGATAGTTTTCGGGATCACTGACATAAAAGGTGATATTTCAGAAGTGTATATGTCCAAGGTTGGCCATATTGAAATGGGGTCATAGGGAGAACCAGTAAATACTTTAGAACAGTTCCTTTTTGGTGCGTTTCAAGACACTGAGAGTGAAAAGTGATAATGCACAAATCACATTCTGAATTATCGCAGATATGACTTCTGGGGAAGTGTCGTTGCTCCAGGGAGGCATTACTAACTGATCACTCCCTAAAATCGTCACTGTTTTGCAGGGCCGTAGACAGAAATTTATTTCAGCGATTGAGGGCATATTTTACTAAAATGTCTATCATCCAGGGGCGGATCCTGGATGATTGTTTGGGAGGGGCGGTCGTTTGAAGTCAAATCAAGGTAAGAGCGGATTGCAAAAAAGAAAAGAAAAAAGAAAGAAAGAAAGAAAAGAAAATATAGAAAATGAGAAAGAGCTCTTATGTAGAATAAACTTTCTTAAGAAAGTAAGGCCTTTCTACTTTAGGTTTTAATTTACGTTTATAATACAAAGATGAAAAATACTTAGGATATATTTTATTTTTAAAATAAAAAGTATAAAAAGTTCCCTATTCAGGGGGATGCGATCACCCCAAACACACTCCCCTGGATCCGCCCCTGCTATCACCATCTCTAAAATTAGATATATATACAAACAAAAAAGTAGTGATTTCGTGGGGGCAAAAGCTATGGATTGCCAAGGCGTGCATCCTGTGTATGTCCCTACTGCTCTGAATTGTCAAAAGCTCCTCTACAAAGGTAAGACATAAAATGTAAATAATAAACGTGTAACATAGAATACAATATAAATAGAAAATATGTTATAATTAAGAAATAGAAAATAATTATAAAATAAATTTGAAGGACAATTTAAAAAAAATCAATAATACTTGAAAGCAAAATATACTTTTAAAACAATTTTGCATTTATGCAGGGCTACAAGCAAGTGAGGAGTGCCATGTAAATTTAGTAACAAATATAATATTGGAAAATTATTTCGAATTAAACTAGCTGTGACTACATTACTTCAAACTTGAACTTGTGGAATATACAGTATGAGCGTAGCTCAAATAAAATAATAAATAATAATGGTCTTGATTGGAAGCTAAGAATGGTCTTGATTGGAAGCTCGGACCATCCACGTAAAAGTAACTTACATTAACAATTCACCTAACAGACAATGACGTACACGGCTTGGCACTACTTTATCAGATGGTTCTATCAAATGTCACTTAATTAAAACAATAGTAACCAATTTTAAAGCTTTAAAAAATGTCCTGAAGAAAAGGAAGTTCATTTTGCACAATGTAACTAAGTTACAAGAGGTTTACGTCCTAACTGACGTGGCATCTACCGAGTCAACTTTTGGAATATCCCCTTAAGGTAGCTTTCAACGCAGCTAAGGGAAACGTATGTGAACGAGTAATAGAATCCTCCGTAGCAGAATGGATAAAGTCATGGTTCGATGACCACAAGGTTCGTGGTTCGAAACCCGTCGCCGAAACCAGATTTTTTAAAATCTTAATTCCTCAGTTCTGAAGATCTTTCTCCTTTCGTAATCATCTGATGCTCTAAAAAGAGTTCTTCACATTAATTCGACAACTGCCTAATGTGATCCTCGCAGTTCGAGAACTTCCCTTCTTATCTTTCACAAAATCAGAATTTTCGTCATAATACGAATGCTGTCCGATTATATTTGCCCAATTCTAAATCTGTGTATACAAATCATCCCTCTCTGTCTGCATACTTGAATACCTCTCTCTCTCTCTCTCTCTCTCTCGCTCTCAATGTCACCCAGGAAGTCATATGGCTTGAGATCAAACCTTCGACTCTTGAAATCAAATGTAAGCTCTTTAGCAATTTGCTATCGTAGCTCTATAGGTTTGTTCTTAAAACCAGTGTCTTTTAGACTTTTTTCGGTGGGAAGGGGAAAGGAAGAGATTCTCCGGCGACATAAGATTTTCACTTTTAATTAGTGTTTTTCTATACATTTGATCAAAAAATACGTATTTATGAAGCTCAAGAGAGGGGGAATTACACCCTCCTGTCCTGCCCAAATGACGCCCCTGAAACATTTGCTTGCACTTACTGAAAAGAAATTCAATGAATCAATGAATAAAACTCGTTTCTGTCCGTAGATATTTTAGAGCTCTTGGCAATTTCCATAGATTTCTTAGGGAGCATCTTACTAGCTTGCACTCTTTAAAGAAAGAAAAGAATGAAACTAAAGATATTTATGAAGCTCTGGGAAGATTGTGTGACTTTCCTTTAATTTAGTCTCTTAAAAATATTTCAGAACAAACGAATGGAAAAGACTGTTTTAAAGCTATAACGCTGTAAACTTCATTCCTGTTTCTTTTTCAGCTGAATGGAAAGAGTGTACTACGTAACACACACTGCTTTAGACAAGGAGAGGTGGAGGACGGGAAGGAGTTGGAATACATACTAGAAGCAACTAATCGATTGATACATGTATTGCGGGAATGCATAAGAAAACTGGGCAAGAGTTTGTTATTCATTTGGACTTAGAATTTTTGTAACAAATTTTATGCCGCAGACTGTACATAAGCTAACCAACATCATCCGACTGACACTATAATCCGCTTGAGCTCCAGCGTGTTCATTCTATCTGTGCAAATTACAACGTTATATTCGCAAGAGATGGAAGTGTTGCTGGAAGTTCGGAACAGATAAATCTTCGGAAAAGATTAGAAAATGGCAATCTCTTTGTTTGAATTGGAAAGAAAGTTTTATTTATACTAATTCGGCACAAATTTGTTTCCATCCTATAATTCAATATGATTTATTCAATTTGAAATTTGAAACATGCAAGGTCTGCTGCATTTATAAGAAACATCCAATTTTCCATCTGAACATTTGTAACTTTTCGTTATGATACGGTTTCGACTTTTAATATAGGATATTTCTGATAAAAATTTACCAGTAAAATAGCACTCATTCAATTTTATGTTTCTTTCTCTTTTTTTTCTTTTAATTTCTTTCTTCTTTTTTGTTCACTTTGTATTAGTAGTCTGGAATGGTAGATCACCTACACTACCTACTGGGTTTATTAGAATGTAGTTTGCATCAGTACGTCCAATGAACATTACCGAATTTACAACCGAACCAGGCGAAAACAAAGCATTGTGTTAAACTGTTGACATTATCTTAGATGTGTCTGTGAGATGTACAGTTCTACTGGAAATTAAAAATGAAATCAAATGAAATCATTGAGTTTTACGTCCCACGGTTATACCGGTTAGGTGATGATGAGATGAGGGTGATGATTAGTTGAGGATAATAAAAGGAGACAGTGATGATGAGAGATGAGTGAAATGGTGGAATGAAGAAAGTGGGAGGAAACGGAAGAACCCCGAGAAAACCCACGAGCACGGTGTTTGTCCACCACAAACTTCACATGGCGGGGGCTGGGATCGAACGCGGGACCCCAAGCACTAGAGGTGCACGCTGTACCACTGAGCCCCCGCCACTGGAAATTGAGTATGCTATCCTTTTTTGAAAGTGACTTAACGAATGTTTCAAGCGTCCTCTATATATTCTAACAGTCCTGAAAAAATATAAAAACAAACGTTATTTCTATATTACTGTTGGATTTCTGGTAATAGAACTTTATAATGTTAGGTTCTTTTCTTACTAACTTTAAAATTCCACATTTTTATCTGTTCTCGCTTTTCTTTTTCTTCTTCTCTCCTCTTCTCTCTCTCTCTCTCTCTCTCTATCTATCTCTCTCTGTTTCATTTGTGAACCTCTGTGTAATAAGCATCCTTTGGTTTCAATTTTTCATTGTGTATGTTTCAGTTTCTCCCTAAATCAACTTATGAATCTTGTTTCGTCTCCGTTTTGTTATTTCATTTTATCGACACTAATACATGTGTGGTTTGAAATTAGAATTGCGTTCGTGTTGTTAGCTAATTTTAGTATGGGAGAGAAGAAAGATGGAGAGAGAGGGGTCTCTTTACCAGACACGATTATGGGATAAGATAGTGTATATTGGGTGGCCTAGGTGCACGGCGTTAGCTGTCGCATTTTTTTTTCATGCGGAGTGTACATGTACTTTTCACAAGATGAATTCTCTATATATCATATGTGTATGTTATATGTTTCCCGTTGCTATGATAACTTAAACATGTCATAACACTATCACAACAGAACATCAATCATAATAACAGAAAAGAAATTACATTTATTTCTCTTTATATTTTTTCCTTCTTCCTTTTTGAACAGCTTGTGCATATTTTAAAAGACCATTTTGCCCGTAAATACAAGTTCACAATGCCGTTATAAGCGAAACTCAGGGGAAAAGACTGGAAATCAGGGAAATTTTATAAAGTATATTTTTTTTCTAACATTATTTGTACACCAATTTTAACTTAGCCAACCATTAATAATCACAGTATGAAATGTTGGTCAGATTCTTATGGGTGGTAAGTGGAATGTACGTCTGAGCAATTACGGAATAAATGTTCCAATGTATAAATATTCACCGTTATTTCTTCCTTATTTATATGTCAACGTCGTCCTTATCTATATATCATTAAACTCAGGGAATTACCTACCAAAGATCAAAAAAGGTAAGGGAGAAGGGAAAAGATTTCTCCAGATAAGTAGGAACCCTGTATTTTATGACGTGCACATGAATTGTTTAGTTCAAAATTAAATATCCTAAATCTAATTATCTGGTTCTGAAATTTTATGCTATGTAAAATCTCTTTCTTTGTCAAACCAAAGGTCGTGAGTGAAAGGGGAAGAAACTCTAATTTGTACGCGAGAGATACTGGCAGCCATGAGTTTTGAATTGGCGAGTGCGTCTGACTGAAATTATATATATATATATATATATATATATATATATATATAT
Organism: Thermobia domestica; assembly: GCF_964235325.1. NCBI lineage: Eukaryota > Metazoa > Arthropoda > Insecta > Zygentoma > Lepismatidae > Thermobia > Thermobia domestica. The sequence continues at coordinate 64,657,186 of NC_137467.1, forward strand.
ATATATATATATATATATATATTGTTATGGTATGCGGTTTCTCGGTGGAATGCCTTCCGACTTCCCAATATAGAGGTCCTGCACCTCGGTTGAACGGGCAGGGGGAAAGAATTTTTTAAAACAAAGAAACAAGGAAATATTTAATGGGATATAGCTTTATTAATAACATTTGTTTAGTCAGCCTCGAGCTTTCTAGTTGTTTTCATTGGTCACAGGGTTGGGAATAATAATATTTATATTAAGAGTACATAAATTTAATCTGCGCTACAATTTCAATCGTAAAGGCAATGGAAAATAGACAAGTAATTGAAGTCTTAGTATTAAAAACAATTCTCCAGCGTGATCATTGAACCCTGCTAAGAGTTGACTAGAGACACTATTCAACCAGGCTAGTAATTGACATCAGAAGCGAAGGACACAAAATAGTATCCCGTTCTTATCCCTTTCTCTTCCTCCGAAGCTGGTGCGTAGAACGTAGCACATTATAAAAGAGGTTGGATTATGAATTGAAGTTCTCTGTTGTTCAGTTCAGCTCCTTGGATCAGTGAGACAAAAACAGAAGCAGAGTCAGAGTAAGAAAGAAGCCTACGATATTTTAGTACTATAGCAGGTATGACGAAGAATTGATACGAAGAATTGGTACCGGCGTGTTCCACGGTATGAAATATCATCTTGGGGACACTAGATTTACAAAAAAAAAAAAGAAAAAAAAAGAAAAAAGAAAAAATCGAACGAACTACTTGTAAAAGCCTGGCTAATGTTTGGACGTACAGATACCTGGTTCTATCCCCCACGTTTTCTGCTCTGATTGAAAGTTGTCAATGATGAATAAGACACTTCATTATTAACTCGAAACTAGGAATATATTAATATTTACGTACTATTTAAATATACAGCGCCACACAGCAGTATATCAAATTCACAAATAAATATTCAACGTAGTTATTTAAGAAGACAGTTTAGGTGGTGAGTTAATTTACGAAAAACAACACAGAGCACAGTGGGCCAGATGCAGAATCTGACTGGAAAAATTAGTACTCCGCCTATACATGCAATATATGGTTACTACTATACCAGTAAAACTATTACTCGGTACCATAAGTGACCCAATATATTCAGAACAACTTACAAACGATACGTAAGGGGGAAATAATTAGCTAAAAGCTAAAAAATGAAAAATGACAAAAATAAATTAGCTAAATACAACGATAATATACTTTACCTGCAAGGATTGAAAGCATCTAATCTTCTTTCAGAAGCCCAGAACTCATCACTGTAGTTTTTGTTGCCACCGTTCGCATCGTTATTATTATCATTATCATTATCAACGAAGTCATCGTCATCATCATCACAGTTATCACTATCGTGATCTTGGCTATGTAATACTTCACGCTCCAGAGACGCTACACATCTAATAGCAGGTTAAGTAAGTAACTTCCTGACATCGGGGGGGGGGGATGAGTTTTTGTTTTAGTTTCGGAAAGGAGATTGCCTTCAAACGACAGGATCGGACCTGATGAGGAGCATGTGCAACACATCGCGATTGTTCTCTTTTCGATAAGTTTTTCTTCCATGATCTTCCCTATTTGCTCTAATGTGCTTATGTGTTGGTTCTTGAGCTTCCTCGGAGAGCATTCCGATAGGCAAGATGGCTGCCTCAATAATTTTTCCTCCATCAAATCTTTCTACATTTATTGGAAAATCACATGATATAGTTTGCAATATATTAACAGACAAATTCTGACCAAAGTATATATTAACTAATAAATAATAGCGTTACAGTTTAGACAAATTAACTTTGCCTTCATCAGACACATTATAAAATAAAATTTTTAAGATTACAGCTTATATACTTCTTAAAATGAGAGGATGTCATACCTCGAACCAATCATATTCGTCCTTTCCTTTAACATTTTTTGATTAATACATATGCAACTTTTAATTTTAGTTGTCTATCCGCTGTTCAATATACCTGTTTTTACCTCTTCTTCCTTCTCTGTTTTATCTAATATCTTTCTCCAGACATCATGTATATTTAGTCCGCTTTTCCAATTCACAAGTTTCTCGTTTCCTTCCTTTATTATCCATTCTGCCTCTTTCCATTTTCTTACAATGCTTCTTTTCTCCTTTTCCAGCCCCTCTACGCCTTCCCAGTCTATTTCATGTCGTGTGTTTATATATAGCGTTACTATCTCTTTTCAATCGGACGTCGTCCCTGTGCTGTTTAATCCTTTCTTGTAACCTCTTTCCTGTTTCCCATATATAACTCATATCACATTCTTTGCATTTAATTCTATATACAACCCCTTCATCACTTATTTGAATCTGTGTTACCTTCCTTTTCCTCATTCTCAACGTACCTAACATTCTTCTACTTCATCTTCTGTACATTCTTACTCCTCCTTTTCTGAATAAGTTTTTTAAGACTTCCGTTTTTTCTCCTATGCTCTCTATCCCGAACCATCTTTTCTTTTCTTCTTCTATATCTTCTCTCACTTCCTTCAGCCTTGTACCCTCTTCTTTCTTGTTATTATTGTTCAATATATCCTCACTATATCCATTCCGCATTAATAGACTATGAAACTGCTCTATGTCTTCTTTTCTCTTCTCGTCATCACTGTCTATCATTTTTATCCTTCCCTCCATGTTTCTAATAAAGTTCCTTTTAGTTCCTTCATCTACATCACTTAATATATGGCAATAAACACCTGCTGAGCATTGTTTCCTATACCATGTTGTTTCGAATTTCCCTCCTACTTTCCTTATTGTCATATCTAAAAAGTTTATTTTCCCCTCTTCCTCTAATTCTACCTCCAGGCTTATTCCATTTTCTTTATCTTCTATCCTTCCCACAAATTGCTCGAACTATCTATTCGTTGCTTTCCAAATACCTAAGCAATCATCCGCATACCTGCAAAACATAATCAGTCTTTCGCCTCCTTCCTCTTTACCTTTCTGTTCCCATTTATTCATCACAATTTCTGATAACACTTGGCTTAGTTTCGATCCTATACTTAGTCCTTCCTTTATTTTCACTAATTTTTCTCCTATTGTACACACACTGTTCTCCCATATCAGTTTTAATGCTTTTATCAGTTTCTCTTTCTTCAATTTCCTTATTCTATTCTCCATTTCTTCTTCCAATACCTTCAAAATATAATCCCTTCTTAAGCTGTAAAACATTGATTTGATATCTACGCTAAACAACAGTGTTCTCTCATTTCTTCTTCCTACTTTCTGTATCATCCTCTTGACTTCTTCTGTATTCTTAACTCTATTACTTACTTGTTACCCCCTTATATAGGGGAAACAGGAAAGAAGTTACAAGAAAGGATTAAACAGCACAGGGACCACGTTCGATTGAAGAGAGATAGTAACGCTATATATAAACATAGGACATGAAATAGACTGGGAAGGCGTAGAGGGCTGGAAAAGGAGAAAAGAAGCATTATAAGAAAATGGAAAGAGGCAGAATGGATAAGAAAGGAAGGAAACGAGAAACTTATGAATTGGAATTGTTGACTAAATATACATGATGTCTGGAGAAAGCTATTGTATGAAACAGACAAGGAAGAAGAGGCAAAAACAGGTGTATTGAACAGCGGATAGACAATTAAAAGTTAATGTTTTTCAAAAGTGAAAATTATACATACACAGGTGTGGCAATTAAAAGTTTAGCTCTTAAGTGAAAATTGATCATTAAAAGTTGCATATGTATTAATCAAAAATTGTTAAAGGAAAGGACGAATATGATTGGTTCATGGAATGACCTCCTCTCATTTTAAGAAGTATATAAGCTGTAATCTTAGAAATTGTATTTCATAATGTGTCTGATAAAGGCAAAGTTAATTTGCCGAAACTGTAACGCTATTATTTATTAGTTAATATATGCTTTGGTCAGAATTTGTCTGGTAATTTTGTACAAGAAGTTCCAAAGTTAGAATGAGAGGTATTCGCAATATAATACCAATTCTTCATTAATGTTTGTAATCTCAACGGATTGCGATGGATCTTGGAAGAAACGCCACTCTGTTTCCCATCATTAGAAGTTCCTATTCCTCCAGGTTTAGGCTGATATACAATTAATCCCATTTCCGTTCGGAACTCTTTAAATTACGTATTTGTGTTTGCATTAAACGTACCTCCTTTATCGACAGTTCAGTTGTCTCTTTTTGGTACAATTTATTAGATCGACAAAACCTAAGTGATGATGGTCTGGGATTTTGCCAGAAAATTGTTTTGTTAACCTCCCCATCTAATATTGAATATAATTGTAAGGAAACGGAGGAGGTAGCAAAAATATCAAAGTCACTGTATACGCTGTTCGTTTCATCTTCTGTTTGAACATTCTGCTTCTTATGCTATGGGCATGTTTCCATTGCAACCCCACTTACACACTAATGTGATAATGTCACCATCACTGATACACTGCTAAATAACATCTTCCTGTAAAATCACGATGTACTCAATTGTCTGATCTATTATTGCTTGTAAATGAACTTCGGCTGAAATGCCAGTTACTGTAATATTATCTTCTCTGAGATAACATTAATTTTGCTTCCCGCATCACATTATACAAAGAATATATGTCACAATATTTTGACTTTGCGCCTAATCTCAAATTGGTATATTGTCTATTTGATAAGATGTTATCTACAGTAAATACCACGGCTTCATCCGGAGAGTAAGTGTTTGGATAGAGCTCTAGCGAAACACTTGTGTTTCGTTGATCTCTTGGTGTCGTTTGATTGATTTCTCCTAATACAACTGCGGCATATCTTTTTTGAGCAGCTCTCAATGGCCAACGTTACCTTTTGCTCAGAATGCTTTGTAACGAGTGGCTTTACAAGGCTTCTCTCCGAATTCATTTCCGAATATTCCAAGGGTTTACTTGGTGTGCCTGATTTGCTTGTCACAGACCTATGCTTTTGGCTTTGAGAGATAGTTTGGAAAGCAGTAACCACTTTATCAGAGAACTTAATAAGTCCTTCTAACCAATAATTACATTTCGATAAAAATCTTCAGCTTCAAACGCTTTTCGAAATCGCCTTTGAAGGACTTAAAATCACTTTCACACTGCGAAGAACATCTGCAGAAAGAATTTCCATTCTATATTTGTTAGTAACAATTATAATGTGCTTCGATTGATGGTTTGGAACGCAGCACCTCGTATAGGTGCTTGCGGGTCACGACGAGCATGCCCGGCTCTCTACACATATCTTTGAAAATAGGATAAATATAAAAACTTGCCAAGAATCGGCAGTAGATCACAACAGTGTTTCGAAATACATATATCAAACTATACAATGACGAAAGATCTCAATACAGACATGGACGTACATTGTTAAATGTCAATTTGAATTTCCAATAGCAGTTTTTTACTAAGTAATTACTTACACTCTCTACAGATACTTCAACAGAAAAGCAACATAAACCAAACAAAACTTTAGTCAAACAGCAAATACATACACATACTTTTACTCATAGCTTATTTCACGAACGTTCCTTGCCTTTTCACATGTATAATTAAACCACAAGCCTTATGTTCATACCACCCCAATTCAGTGCACTACAAAGCAGATAATGAACTATTCACTTTGACGTGCTGCGACCACCACTACAGGTTGTTATCTGTGTTTATTGATATGCAGCAAGAAACTTTCGTTATCACGTAACACAACTGAGCTGTTCGATTGTAGATTAGATATAGTTGCCAAAACTACATTTCTACAGTCAGATTCTGCTTCTGGTAAACAGTGCAATGCCATTAAAGGTCAGAAATGAACCTAGACCATAACATATGACACATTGTGCTAAAAAGTATCTCGAAATATAGCGTTCTTACGCGCTCCGGTTTTTCTCTCACCTACCAACCATTAACACTTTTTTTCACTACCAGAGACACGTACAATATTACATATATTGTGTATTGCCAATACCTAGGGTCCATTGTCATTGTTGAAATTGTGCGTAGTGAAACTTCACTAACACGAATTTTCATAATTATAAGTCTCAGAATAAATATCATATAGTCAATACATTGGAGTACATTTTCTGCTATGTTATTAACTTGGTCACTTATTACATATCAGCGTAATTTTGTGTGATGCTAGCATCATTTGTAGTATAAAACTATAGCTATAATCATAGATCTTGTTCCTATATCTTACTGGAGTGAAACACTCCTGCTTATTGTTTCTTTATTTTGCTTCAGTTTATACTACAGGGGGATAATAAATGCAAAAAAAAAAAAATGAGTATGCATTTTTTAAAAAAAAAGTTATATTGACCATTGAATTCTCTTTAACAAAGGCATCTTTAATAATGAAAGCCGTTAATTCATCAGTAGATAGCTACCTGGTTAAGAACAATCCGTGTGTGCACAGAACCTTTACTTGCACTTAATTATCTATGTTATAAAATACCTCCTATTACTTAGGTAACCATTTCTAAATACGAATGAAAAAAAATTCACTTGCTGGGTTATTAGTGCAAAGCTAAGTAAGAAAAGCCGAAAGAAAATAATAATCAGGTAAATCCAGTAAAAAAGAGAAAAGGAAACGTTAATTACCCACGAATAATTACTTAATTATTGAGTGTTCTTCAATAGAAAGATAAGACCAAACTCACCCCTTACTATTTTATTTTTTCTATTTATTATAAATTAAAAGTACAGTCTATTGAAAAATGAAATGAAATCTTTAAGTTTTACGTCCCACGTTTATGCCGGTTAGGCTAAAGGAGACGGTGATAATGAGAAATGAATAAGATGGTGGAATAAATAAAGTGGGAGGAAACGGAAGAATCCCGAGAAAACCCACGAGCACGGTGTTTGTCCACCACAAAGTCTACACGGCGCGAGCTGTGATCGAACCAGGGACCCCAAGCACCGGAGGTGAATGCTCTACCACTTTTTGTTTTAATCACTTTTTATTTTTACTAATTGACGTTACATATTGTATCAAGATACAAAAATAAAGTTACACATTGGTACAAAGTCAATGTATAGTAGGGGAAATTTAAAAAAATTACATGTCAATTATAGCGGGCGTCCATACAATAAGTAGCTGAGGTAATGTGCAAAGAGTTTTTTTCTTTCTTAGTGGTGGGAATTTACCATATCGTGAACAAAGGAAATCCTTGTATGTGTGATGTGCTTGACGTAACCTAGGCGACATAATAAATTCTATAGTATTAGCAGATAGCCAAACAACAGAATTTTGCTTCTCTGTAGGAAAAAATCTAAAATCAGGAAACAAGATCATTTGAACAGTAATGCAATCCATGCTTATTTTACACAAGTACTGAACCATTTCGCGATAAGTTTTCCAAACGGAGAGCGATTCGTTGCAGGTAGTGAGACGATGTTCCAAAATATCAACTTTCCCACAAATATGACATTGGTTGTCATCTGTAATTTGAAGATGATGCCGTTTAGCCTTAGTATCTATGATGTTATTAACAGATTTGTACCATATCGAACGAGCTGAGGTGGACACAAAATTACATGAAATGTTCCTCCAAATACGTTGCCAATTCGCAGATGGGAATTTGGAAATTATATGATGACGTTCGCTGGGTTGTTCGTGTAGAAAAAAATTATAGAGAAGTTTTACTGTTTGAGGTAAGTTTTGCAGGCCACTCACAGACAAATAAAAATAATTACATATGACATCTTTAAAATACCAGAAATCGGTAGGAATCATAGATAAGTTCACTGGTAGTAACCCATCATTAGTAGCTACGAGAGACGAAAGGAGCGTAGTACTGAGGTGATCTCCAATACCTTGAATGTTTTGGAACCCCCGGTGAGAAAATAAGGCTTTCGTTTTGCTGGCAACATGTAGAAGGATTAGTTCCCCGGCACTATATGGTAGACATGGAATTGGATAGCGTACTCGAAAAATCATACCTGTCCACACAAACCAGTTAGCAATGCTGGTGAACTTCTGAATGTAAGGTGTGGGCATAGGCAAAATTTGACAGATGTACCACAACTTGGAAAAGGCATATGTATTTACAAAGTAGACCCTAGATATCAACGAGAGGTTACGAGATCAATGCTGATGTAAAACAGATCTTATCTTCAGGAAAACATCGTCAAAATTTTTGGCTATACTATCATGCAAGTTACAGGAAAAATAAATGCCAAGTACTTTCATATTCTTCACTACTTGAGGAAAATTTATAAATGCAGTTGTAGAACCATTTCCTAACGGCAGGAGGTTCGTTTTCAGTCTATTAAGAAGTGCTCCTGACTGTTCAGAATACTCTTGAACGCAGTCTGCAACTATTGCTAAATCCTGTGGATCACGAAGGAAAACATGCACATCATCAGCAAAACTATACACCTTGAAAGGAACATTACAAATATTAAGGCCTTGGATACGCTCGGCAATTCTGTATAGTAGGGGACAGATAGAAATGACAAAAAGAGTCATGCTTAATGGACATCCTTGCCTGACGCTGCGTTTGAGTTGAAAAGGTGTAGTAAGGAACCCATTGATTTTTAATTTTGATTGCGCATCATCATACAGGATGCGAATCCAACGAACAAATAAGTCTCCAACGTTCATATGCTTCATTAGTGACCACAAATAATTGTGATCTACACGATCAAAGGCTTGGTTAAAATCTAAGGCAAGTGTGAGTCTGAAAATTTGCGATAACATCTCGAATAGTTTGAAGTACTTGGTATATTTTCTTCACACCTACTCTTGCATATTGAAATGGTCCAGCGAGAATATCAATATAGAGTCTGAGTCTATTGTTCAAACAACGGGCAAGTAACTTGTAATCACAATTGAGGAGAGTGATAGGGCGATAATGATTAACACTTGTGGGATGTCCTTGCTTAGGTATAAATACTGTAACACCTGGGCTACGATACAGTCGCTGTGGGTTAGTACTGAAATACTCGTTAACGATACAGGTCAGTATTTCACCAATGAGAGGGAAAAACTTGACGTACCATTCTGCAGAGATTCCATCGAGCCCTGGAGATTTACCTTTGGGAGCTGCAAGGACAGCGTGCTGTACCTCTTCAATACTAAAAGGGCGAACAAGAGATTGCTGTGCAGCATCATCAAGAAGAGCAGAGGGTGGTGTAGAAAATTCCTCAGACGTTGGAGTAATGTTAGCCGTACCATAAAGTTTGGAGGAGTGCAACCAAAACACATGTTTAATGGAAGCAGCATCCTGATGAAGATGTCCTTCGCCATCTGTGATTCGATGGATCCATTTTCCTTGGCCTCGTTTGATTTCTTTGAGAATATGATGTAATGATGGCTCTTCATCAGCATCTATTATTGGAACCTTGCTTCTGACCTTGATACCTGCTATACGGCGGCGATGCAAATTGAGAAGCAAGGCTTGATAACGCTTAACCTGAGAGAACATAGTGAAGTCAGAAACAGCAGCACATCGAGCTCCGCGCAAACACCTGGTATAAAAGTAAAGCAGATTACGAAGATCTCGGGACTTTTCAGCTGAGTACCACCGACAGAAACATGCAAATCGTGGTTTGAAATAAGCATGCCACCAATCACTAACAGTAGGAAAGTATTGACGTTGTCTAAGCCAGTAATGCCATTTGGATTGAAACTCAGCACAAAATTGATCGTCTTCCAATAACGATGCGTAGAATTGCCAATAACCGCGACCTCGTTCAACAGTTAGATCAGGAACGGTGAAGGATAAAATATAAGCTGAGTGATCAGAAAAGGAGGTGGGGGCAATTTCAACTTGCTTAATGCAGGGCACCAATACATATATGCGGTCAAGGCGTGACGCACTCTGGTGTGATATGTAGGTATAATCCCGTGCTTGCGGCTTCAGACAGATCCATATGTCTCGTAAATGAAGTCCAGTCACTAATTCCTGGAGAGCATGGCAGTAGTTAAATCCCGGCGTTTGATCTTCAGGTCTTAAAACGCAATTGTAATCTCCCGCCAAAATTAACCTTTCAACATTGGATCCAAGCGACAGAGCAACGTCCTGGGAAAAGAAGGTATTTCGCCTGGTTCGAGCTTGTGAACCACTCGGAGAATAAAGATTGACAAGATTGATATCGCCTAGGTTACCACGTATGATTCGAGGGGACGGATGGAACACAGGAGAAGAGAAACTTGTTGAATCGCGAAAAACAATCGCTGTACCTGTGACACTATTGTCAAAATTATTTTCTACAGTATAGGTTGGACCGAGTTCAGTTCAAAAAGACCAACTTCTTGTAAAAGAGCAACATCAATACCCTCTACAAGCAAAAAGTCACGTAGTGCAGATTGTTTGGCAGAACTATGCAAGTTATTAATGTTAATCGTAGCAATTTTAAGCATCATCACACTAGAAAGCACATAACACCACCAATACAAAAGAAAGAGCGAAGAAAATAAAGATAAGAGCATAATTAAAAACAAGTAAAACTGTGAAGGGAAGCGTAGAACATCGGAATGACATACAAGTCAATATAACGCAGTATAGGAGATACTAACTGATCGTAACACAATTGATCTGGAGCCATTGACACATAACGCATGCACCAATCATGATATCATAACATAGTATCAACATTTGTAGATACAATAGATGTGGTCGGGCCATTTTCACACTTCTTAAACAGTTTTTGACTCAGTTCATTAGGTTTGGAACGCTTGCGGCAATTTCGATTTTCGTCACTAATTGCATTGAAGTCCGTGATAGGAGAAGGACCCTGCATCTCACTAGGCGGGGATGGGGTGGATGGTGCACGAAGCATATCCTCAGACGAACCACAATTGTCCTGGGAACCAGAAGTACAGCACTCGTTACGATGAACGATCGTAGAACCCGACGTAATCGATGAGAAGTCATGTTCTCCAGAAACTGGTTCAACATCCGTAACACAATTAGACAAGTGGGCATCAGATGTAATTGGTAACTGCTGTGGGGCTTCTGTTTTTTCAGTGGAAGGATTAGGACACGCACGTACAGGCAATTCTGAAGAGACACTAGTAGCATTGTTCGGCTCACAGGAAACATTCGTAGTTGGTAGTTCTGGAAATTGAGTTGCATTTACTGTAGGCACACTTGGGTCAGATGAGCATGATACACTGATGGTGGGTTTGTTCCAAGGGTGGGAAGTATGGGCAAACTGTGTAATTTAGGCATGAGACGATCTGCAGAATTATTAGTGCGAAGTGTAGGGGCAACCTTAGCTGCATAACTATTGGGATCACTGGGAACTCTAAGGGGGCAATTAGAATACATATGTGCCCCATTGCACCTGAGGCATGTACGGGTCTGATTGGGGTACGTAACACAAAACTTTTGTCCTTGGATTACAACAAACGATGGAATAGGTCGTTCCACTTCCATTCGTATTGATTTACGCCCGGTTCGTATAGGGTAAACATGATCAGCAGAATAAAGTTCATCTGAAATTTTAGAAATAACACCATAGTTCCCAAGAACTCTTCTAATTTCAGCATCATCAATTTCCATTGGCGTACAAAGCAACTTAACGGTTACAATTTGCACATCGGCCCACAAAACTGGTACTGGATGGTTCCCATCTGTATCACTATAGTACACAGTTCCGTCAGAAGTACGCAAAACTGATTCACAAAGCTCTTCGGTACGAAGTTTCACATATAACAATTTGCGATAAATATCCATTTCGATACTTAATACATCATCAACAGTAAACTTGAAGTTATCACTGAGCCACTGATGCAAACTCAAGGTGCTTGGTCGCTGCGAAACACCACCAAATCATATTTAAGAGTAATTACCCTTTTTAACGACATGGTTCATTCAACTAATTCACTCACAAAAAGAACACAGAAAAAAAGAAAGAAAAAAAAACAACAACAGCAAACCTGATTGCTAAGGAAGGCAGCGTTGAAAGTAAACACGTCAGAGCTTGTTGCACAGAGCGAAGACACGTCTACCCACTTCAACAAACAAAGACAGTATTCCACTGAGCCACCGCGCCCCCTACAATCTATTGAAGTTTACAGTATATATTCTTATTGTACTTTACAATTTATCTTAAGAAGTCTTTCTTTTTAATTTAACTCTCACTTTAGTTTTTTTTCTCAATCACCTCAGCGGGGGGCGCGGTGGCTCAGTGGTAGAGCGTTCACCTCTGATGCTTGGGGTCCCGGGTTCGATCCCAGCCCCCGCCAAGTGAACTTTGTGGTGGCCAAACACCATGCACGTGGGTTTTCTCGGGGTTCTCCCGTTTCCTCCCACTTTCTTCATTCCACCATTTCACTCATCTCTCATTATCACCGTCTCCTTTAGCCTAACCGGCATAACCGTGGGACGTAAAACTTAAAGATTTCATTTCATTTTCAATCACCTCAGCGTTATTAACATTTACTATTGTCATCATATTGAGCCAAACAACTATCATCAATACTCACTTTGAGGTATACACGAACATTAAATGTTCACATGCATTACGTGACCTTGGTATTTACTGCCGCAGCGCACTTCTTACATACCCCTTAGTCGGTAATATCCGTCTCCCAGGCGGATGTACGATATTTTCGTCTTCAGAGTGGTACTCATATTCGAGGTATGATCTGATACTTTACCTATGCTTCAATTGTGAGTTGACTGTGCTGTTTTCAGCAGGTGGTCGCGTGTCTAGCTCATTGTTGCAAACTTGGAAGTGTTTAAAGTTATTCCAACCCGTCTCGCAAGCGGATATTACTGTAAAGGAAAATTATTTTATCCGTCTAAGGGACGGATATTACTTTATACTGACAACTATTATTATTTGGTTTTCCTTCGTTTCGAAAATCTGAATATTTTAAGATGTCAAATAGCAAACGTATGCCACAAAGGAGTAGGGCTATACTGCAAATGGCTATAGATCAGAAACCGATTATGGTTACGGATCCGATGACTCGTATGTTCCTGAACAAGATCATTTATGCAAAAGTTTATGAAAGCAATCCAGAAATAGATTTTAATGATGCCAATAACATATCAGATAAGGGATACAGCAAAGATAAGAAAAGTGATCAGAATAATACGAAAGTACAACAGAAACTGATAGTGTTCATTGCAAAAAAAATAGTTCAATCAGATAGAGTTGCAAGAAGCCAAATTTGGGTACTAAAACACCTAAGAAAGATGTGATAAAAATTAAATTGTCATCATGGTTAGGATCCGCGAATTAGTTATAGAATTTTCCAAATCTAGAGAACATCTCGAATTTATTCCGTACTGATGACACTTTGAATGAAACTGTGAACTGCATTAGTGTACAATGGAAGTGATGACAAGAATGTTACATAACTCCTTCTCAAGTTATAAGAATACTGATTAAGACTAAAATTGGAGCGCTTATTGGTTTAATGACTTTGTGATCCATTTTCAAGTCGGGGCGTGAGAGCTTGATGTCACTTTTATCAATTGACTGCACTGGACTTCATGCTTTTCATACAACCATGTCTCTCAAAAGATGTGAAGTTTTGCTGGCAGGTGTTAGGTTTAATGATTCATCTATTCGTCAACGAAGGAAAGAAAGAATTCCACAGCAACAGTGTCCAATGTTTTCAGTAAGTTCATTTCTAATTGCCAAACGGCATATTCTATTGAGGTGCATATATGTGTTGATAAAACTCTATAAGGTATATGTTTAGAAATTAATTCTCAGCGGAGAAGCATGTTGCATTGAACTCATGGGTACTTTTACAAGTGAACTACGACGTGCTTCTTATTCAATTTATTAATTTCGTTACGTAGAATCAATTCTCTGGGCGTAACTAAACCTTATTGAAAACTGACTTATACCACTTTGGCTTCAAGCGTCTCAATTGTGCGTGTCCGTCTCTCAGACGGATGTTACTGTTATAGCTTATTTTTTGGATGTTACCAACTAAGGGATACTATTTTCTTCCATCTGTGACACGATTAGACAGTTCGCCTTTTGTGTCCTTCTTACAGGAACCACGCACTTGACATTTCCTTCGTTTCTGTCTGGTTTCTTCACACCACCATATGTGTTAACGAATTCGTCAGTTTCAACTATCAGATTCCTCCTTGCAATATTCCTGACGGTATGTCCTTCAGAGAGCTGTAGTATAAAAGCACGCCGACTGATTTGCTAATTTGTTACTTGTTTGTACAAAACCCAAGCATTTATTCCTGCCAAGTCCAAGATGTTACTAAATGTGTGCAAGGGCCATTTTCTTGAATTCGGTTTGACGGAATATTTTCTACCCATCTAATCGATAACGTCTTATTATTACATATCACTGTGTCTGGCTTTTCCTTCGAATCCTGACAATTTTCACACTTTGGTGGAATGAACTTAGAGGAAGAACACCTCTGTTTGTCTTACCCTGGTAAATAATTATAATGATGCATCTGTTTTATGAACTTGAGTGTTATACAACGGTGCATTGTATGTTTTGATCTCTTTCGGTATATCTTCTTGATCTGTTGATTGTACCCAACAAACTCGTTCCCTGAGATCTCAATTTTTGTGCTAGGTCAAGAGATATAAAATAGTTGTCGCAAGTAACATTTCTCCTTTTATTCGTGAATGGTTTTATAAGATTATAAAAAACGTAAGAAGCCAAACTTTCCGATTTGTTGCGCTCTTCGTCTTTCCCAAGATATGGAAATGCATGTAAAATATATATTTACAGTCCTTATCCCCAGCCAACCAAAATTACTGTCCACACGGGGCCGCGGTGGCTCAGTGGTAGAGCGTTCATCTCTGGTTCTTGGGGTCCCGGGTTCGATCCCAGCCCCCGCCAAGTTAACTTTGTGCTGGACAAACACCATGTGCGTAGGTTTTCTCGGGGTTCTCCCGTTTCCTCCCACTTTCTTCATTCCACCATTTCATTCATTACTTATAATCACCGTCTCCTTTAGCCTAACCGGCATAATCGTGGGACGTAAAATTCAAAAATTTCATTTCATTTCATTTCATTTTCTGTCCACACTTATCAAGTCTAGATGCCATATACTGAACAAACCGACAACGAGCTTTACGTGGGAATAATTGTTCCTCTATTGTAATTCAGGAACCGGGAGTGTAGCATGTCTGACAATTGAAAATAAATCTGTACCACACTTCAGATATCAAAGTAAATTTGTCTGTTTTAAACCTTTCAGACTGATGTCGAATCTGATAAATTTCAATACTTGGGTAAAACGATTAAGAGACATTGCTTTCTGAACCAAAGGAACTCCCCACTTCTTTGACCAGAGGGACTTTAGGGCAGCCCTTTTGCACCAGTGGCTCCACGAACGTTCCATATTCACAAAAATACATCCAATTCTTGTAAGGAAACGAACCAATTATCATAATCAAGTTGTGGCCTTGCTTATGTTTCTGTACATTTCTTTATACATTTTAAAATGGGATCGTCAATTATTAGTCTCCACCCAGATAGCACAATGCACGTACAGTACCTGTATAGTACATATTCAATTGCACGGATGCAACATGTGTATAATCTGTATAAATTCACGCCTGTACATGTGATGCACATAAGCGTCACAGGTCCTATTGAACATCTTCACGTGCGCAGTACATGTGCAATTAACACGTCCTGTACAAGTGAATTACACCTACCGCAGAGTTGATTTACACGTAGCGCGTATTCTATTTACATGTAATGCACAGGTGATTTACATGTAGGACACAGGTGATTTACATATAGGACAGAGAAGATTTACACATAACACATAAGTGATTCTACACCTCGTACCCAGATGATTTACAGGTAGCGCATAGGTGATTTCCAAGCAGTGCAGAGGTGATGTAAAAGCATAATGAGATGAAACGAAAAATAAAAGAGTTTATATATTCTGTGCCTTACTAGGGTGGGTCGTTTTGCCACTTTTTCTTTGGAACGAAATGTAATACCTGGCAAAAGTGGCCAATCCACATGGACATTTCAGGTATAGATTTTTTTTTCAAATCAGATATCTTCTGTGAGAACTATTGCATCAAAGTTTCAAAACTTTCACTGAAAATTGCAAAAATACCAAAATTGTTCATTTTTGTACAGTTATGTAAAGTAAACATATTTTTGGGTTTATACATGCCAGATTCTATGAAACTGACATTATAGTCTCAAAATGCCAGTTATATGCGCTTGGGAGGGATAGGGTGGCTTCTCTGGGACCGGAAAAGAGGGTAAATTTAGTACAATTAAGCGTTTCTACAGCTTTTTTCGCCCTTGCCTTTTCCTTCGGGACCTGCTGGACCAATATGAAGATGAACGTGACAATTTTGTGGATAGCATCGTCACTGGAGATGATACGTGGTGTTATCACTACGAGCCGGAATACAAAAAACAGTCCATGGAATGCTGATTTTTACAAGCGTGACATGCAGGCTCTGGTTCATCGTTGGCAAAAGTGCATAACAAATGGTGGGAATTATGTGGAAAAATGAGTCTGTAGCTGAAATATTGCTCTGTTTAGTTGTGCTGTTGTTAGTTATGTATCTCCATTAGTTTCCATAAAAGATGAGGCATTACTTTCGGAACGATTTTCATAGATTTGACTGAAACTGTTATGATTGCCCAGAGATACAATGTAATCGAGAGAGCTGCTGCACATATAACAACTGTGCTTCAGGCAGCTTCAAAGGATGGAATCATAACTTCTCAAAAATCTAGCGACATAACATCTGGTTTAACTGTAGACAGGAACAAAATAAAGCTTGCGAAACTTAAACTTGCTCGGAATTTAAAAGAAAGTTCTAGAAATGATGATCCCAATAAAAAGCCTATACTTTGATGATCGAAGGGATGACACTAAAATACACACAGACATCGTTAGAGAAGAGTATTTATCTCTTGCGGCTGAACCTAACTCTCAATACGTTGGTCACGTGACACCATTCTCTGGCTCTGCACATGACGAGACCATAGCTATTTTCGAATACATCATGAACCAACTCAGAGTTGGCTTTGATAAAGTTTAGGTTCTTTTGTGTGATGAAACATATACTAACACTGGTTGGAATGGAGTTGTTCTTCGAAAATTAGAGAAACTAACAGGAAAAGCTCTGCAATGGGCTATTTGTCTCTTGCATTTTAATGAGCTGCTGTTCCGAGCTCTCTTCACGCATATTCACTGCGTTTATTCAAGCCCCTATTCTTACACAGCTCCCATAGTTCCAAAACTATCTAACTGTGAAAAGCTTTTAGTGTGGCTATTCAAACCAATAAAATGTCATTTATCTCATCATAGACCAGAAGAGCACAGAAAACTCAGTAAAGACCTGAGATGCTTGTTCCAGATATCTCAAGCCATTGGCTCCGGAGCATGCTCGGAAGAGGTTGTTTCTATGTCCCCTTGCAAACTAAACAAAGCTAGCTGGTTGACTACTGCAAACAGAATTTTAACATTTTATGTTGCAACAGAAAACCTACCAAGAAATTAACAGAAATTGCGATATTCATACTTAGGAGTCTGTGTTGTTATGCAATACTGTATCAGAACATAGTCTTCCATTGCTGATGGTCATCTCACGTCTTTGAGACCATTCATAGGTCTAGATACTTACCAAGGAAATACCAGGCTGTAATCCGTTCATCCATTCAGACGAATGCATTCTTTGCACTCCCAGAAAATTTCTTCTAACCATGATGACTGATGGTCGACTTGCTGTCCGACAAGATGCATTACATAAGATTCTTAGTGCTCGAGGACACGAACCAGAGAACCTCCGTAACTCCATTAGATATAACATCATTCCCAGACTGAATTTTGAGGCAAACGATTACACTGCAATGAGCGTTTGGGAAAGCAGTGATGTTTCAATAACTGTACTACCAGTAAGTTCTATGGATGGTACCAAACAAACAGGTCATGATCACTACCTGACAACACTGTGCCAGAATGGTCCTTCACCGTTCATCCGTGCCACACGGTGGCAGTAGAACGGATAGTGAAATTGGTCACTGAAGAAGCCTCCCGAATATGTGCCAGTGATGCTAGAGGCGGAATAATCAGGTCAACCTTACTTTCTAGGCAAGCTGCGTCTAAATTTCAATCAAAGTCTCAATTTGTGACAATTTGTCCTGACATTGACTAATGAGATCAGTTCATCCGACCCAATATATGGTTGGCTGATTGGATACGCCTAGCGGAGGAGCCCTAGGTACAGCCTTTGATAGTGTTGGGACATGTTTGAAAATTTGGAATGCAAGCGTCGGATCGAATGTTAGCCACGATTCAGAATTTCCAACGTCCACGCACGAAGAATAATTTAAAAAGATGTTTAGGAGTATGCTCCTTTTTGCGACGGTGTGTTAACAATTTTTCGGAAATCCCTCATCCCCTTCAATTTCTGCTTCGTAAAGATCAAGATTTTAAGTGGGGAACCCAGCCACAACAATCTTTTGAAGCTCTGAAGAAAGCAATTTTGGAAAATCGCAACCTTGATGGCATACAAACCAGAGAAGGATCTACACATTTACACTCATGCGTGCAAGAAGGGTCTCGCAGCTGTAGCAAAGCAACCTATTTCAGACGATCCTGAAGCTGAATTAGTGCCGATCGCATATGCCAGACGAGCAGTTGGACCTTCAGAGAGGAATTTGTCTGTGTACTACTTGGAACTTTTGGTTCTGTAGTATGCTCTGAGATATTTCGTTGTGGGTCGACATGTCTATCTCCATACAGACTCCAAAGCTATTACGTTCCTTCGCCACAGTAAGAACCTGACAGGGAAGTTAGCACGTTGGATGTCTAAGATTGATACATACGATTTTACCATCGCCTACGTTAAAGTTACCGACAACATAGAGGCTGACTGTGTCCTTTTGTTAAACATAGTCGCGACAAGGAAGATGAAGAAGAGAGTGCCTCTGACACGAGAATTTTCCTAATCGAAGACATGGATCTATATGATATCGCAAAAGAACAGCGAGATGTGGTATTGAAGAAAATTATTGATCACTTGGAGGATCGAGCAGAAAAGGGTCCAGCTTATGAAAGACAGGCATCGTATATTGTTTTGTACAATAATGTAACATAAAAAGTGATTAAGATACCATTTGGTAAGGTTTATTTATTAGCAGTGCCATCGAAATTGAGACATTATATTTGAGAAACTGCATTGCGGGTAACTGGGTGCTTGGCATGGTGGATTTTCCAAAACATACGATATCTTAGTAAAGTCTGTCTATTTCCCTAACATGAAAAAATTTGTGAATGATAAGTGCCAATCTTGTGTGACTTGTCAGTTGTTAAAAAGAGAAGTAGAAAACAGTTCGGTAGTCTTCAGGCACATCCTAGCGTCCCTCCTTTCATTAGAATTGATGTGTATCTCGCTGGGACTTATCGTAGTAGTTTTATCTTACGCTACAAATTTCTAATCATAGTCATAGATGAAGGAACTCGGTTTTGTATTACTGGTTCTCTACCAGATGCTTCTGCAGCTTCTGTTAGTGCTTTAATATATGACAACGTCATATTGAAGTATGGGAAAGACACTCAAATTTGTTGTGATAGAGATGTTGCATTTACCAGCCAAGTATTTAAGGAGTTATGTAACGTACTGGAGACTCAAATACATTTCGCTGACGTTCAAGGGCATTTTTCTATTGGTAGCGTAGACATAGCAGTGAGATATATAGATGAGCAATTGAAAACCGCCTTAGACTAAACTAATCAATCACGTTTGATTGGGCTTTTACCAGAAGTGACCTTTGCCTATAACGTCACGTGCAATTTCAGCATGCAATATTCTTCTTTCCAACTCCTCCACGCTTTTTCTCCTCGGTTGTTGTATACCGCTATGTTGTGTACGGAATGTCAATTTTCAGAAAACCAACACAGATTGGAACGACTAAAGTATATTCGCGAAAAAGCCCAGGAAAATTTGTATAACCAACACCCGACGTCCAAGCAGTCTTATGATAAGGCTGCGGATACAAGAATTCAAGCAGGGTGAAGCGGTTTGGATTTTTGATCTGTCTAGAAAACGAGGACAATGTGCTGCTTTTACGGGAAAGTCTTTTTACCTGGTCAAATTGAGTGCAAAAAATATGATAACAGCTATTATGTTAAGTTTCGCACACTAGAGGGCAGATTAAAATAGAATCCTTTTCTATATACCGGCTTAAGAAGTATCATCCTCCTGAGAAGAGAATATCTAAGGAGTTGCAAAAGTTAGAGGATTAGGACACAACAATATTGGGTGAAGGAGTCCAGGAAAAGGATTTTCAGCAGGTGGACGTCTAATTCCTTTTTGATGGAGTATCAGGAAGGGGAAGGCGCGAGGGAAGCGGATTCATTGTTTATTCGAGATGTGAAATTGATGCCCGTAATTCCGTCCTTCGACAAGATCGGACTAGATACCAAGTAAATGCCAGATGTAGAAAAAACAAAGTTTCCCGTTAACGAGGGAATCAACCGGAAAATGGCTTTATATTATGAGTCTTTTACGTCACTGGCATGAGAGGCGATCGTAAATTCATCCAACACCTAGTTGCAGCCAAGAGGAGGTGTAAACTTGATGATACAGTCTTTGGCGGGAAGTGAAATGAAGCAGAAGTGCAAGAAACTTTGTCACTTGAAACCATGTAATGCCGTGTTACCCCAGGATATAACCTACCTGTAGAATACTTTATACATGTATCTGCCCCCGATTATAAAAATACTAAGCGACGAAGAACGTGTTATGAGAAATCCCTACAGCTGGCTATGGACAATGACATAATGACCATTGCCTTTGCAAAAATAGCTACAGGAGCATTTAACTACCTGAAATTGGAAGCTGCAAGAATTGCTTTGAACGTACTAAGGGAGTATCTCGAGGAGTACCTAGATTATTTTGAAAAAATTATTTTTGTTCAATTCGACAAACAAAATCAGATTATTTACGAAAAAGGGATGCACGAATATTTTCAGAAATAAGATTTTCGTCCTTTACAAGAGCATAAAATATATACAGCGTACTTAACATAGAGATTAGTTTATTAGTGGCCTAACAGGGAGCTATTTCTTTGTTAATTTGCAGTATGTTAGTACAACCTTTTACCACCACCATAAAAAATCCTGTGTCCACTGTTGTGTTAAAATGTAGGTCCAGAGGAAGTATTAAACCATCCCCTAAAAATAGTTTCAGCTTTGATTTTTCTATCTTCGCCGTAGAAAATAGAATTAGATGAAGAACTGAGATGTTCTAATAGGTATTCCACTTACCTAGGAAAAAAGAAACATTCAAATTAGTAAGGCAATTTAATATATATATATATATATATATATATATATATATATATATATATATATATATATATATATATATATACTTAGGCCTACAGAGATAACAATCAACAGAACATGTGAAAGCTCGAGATTTCTCATTATGTTTAATTTGTGTTTCAGATAACCTATCTTGTCTTAAGCTGCATTGTCCTATCTTTCTCTTTCCAACATGTGACGTCTAATAAAACCGATTTCCAAATAACATCTTGTTTATTTTTCCGTAAACTCTCAAATGTTATTTTGTACCAACATTCATTACCGATATCTTTCAATTTAACATTCTCCTTTCCACATGATGTTAAGGTTTATTCTCTTTCGGAATATCTGCATTGCAACGAAAATGACGCTCTAGCTCCAAATGTCTACGAAGCTGCAAAAGACTTACATGATCTGCAAATCCATATTAACGATTATTTTTAAGGCCTCCAAATCCACGATTTCAATGATTATCAACAAGATCTCCACGTGCATTGCTAGGGTACATTGGGAAAGCATTGAATTGGTGTCGTGACGTAGCTGACAGTTCTTCTATTAATTCGATAGATAAGAAGGAATTTAATTTGGAATATACAGTATTGAGTTTACAAATTCAATTATTGAAAACTAATCTATATATTCAGAACACAACTTCAGAATTTTTAAGTTTTTAAAATCAGATATAGGATAATTTTCAAAAAATTAGAAACTTTTTGGCAAAAATATTGGACCAAGAGCATGATCTGGGAGGTCACCTCAATAAGCTTGCGAATCGAGTCCATAAAGAGGCCATTTCGTTCATTCAAGAGTTTTATTCGATTTTAACGTAGTTTGTGCAGTTTCCACAAAAATTTTTAAATATGATCTGACAATTCAGGTGTGTACAAATGCAAGTCTGAACCCTAATATAATTCCTTATAAAGTGTTGCACGCACATTTGTCTGAATTTGAAATATCATTTTGAAAAATCGATATAAGTTAGCCATAGATAAGTCATTATGGAAGATGTATTATTGAATTAACGTTTTGACGTGTTCAATCACGACACGTACATTTAACTTGAAATAAAAATCCCGATCGTTGAAATACAGCCTTCGTTTGAATTATATGATGTGCAGCCACTTCCGTTTGCTGTATATAACCAAACTTGTACCGTGGATATCCAGCCTTTAGTTATGGCAGTTCAAGATAAAAAAAAGATCTTATACCAATAAGAACAAGCCTCCTTGCTTGTCATTATAGCCAATCAAAGTTATGTAGGATACCTACATACACTGTGACACGATATCGTTTAATAAATTGTGCTCACGCAGCTTTCGTTGCAAGTACAGTCAAGGAAATATTACACAATTGTGACCATACGTGCTATGATTCGAAAGAAGCATAGATAATAGACATTGGATCGCATGTTTGTTTCAACACACCCGCCAGAATTTTTAACTTTGAAGACTAGAGAAAATGTGTCTACTATTCGAGTTCCAGAAGAAGCCAGATTATACGGAGCCCTTAAAATTCGAATACCATGCAATACTAAATTAAATGTGGAGAGAGAACTTTTCGTCAGGTCAGACTTTCCGTGTATCGACAACGGCCTTCCTCCGAGCCAGCTTGTCTCTAGTGATCTAATGCTATTACGATCTACGTATAAAGGGAATGAAAATTTTAATGTTTCGTCTTTTCTTCATGATGTTTGGAGTTCTTTGAACCGACATATGTATATATTAGCTTTAACGATAATTGACCAGACGCCCATCAAGATACCCATCTATAAGAATGAATATTTTATACCAGGAATTATTATCATTTGGAATATCGTCATCACTCTTCTACTTATTTATTTGCTAAGAGAACATGGAATTTTCAATTTTATATGGTTTTGTAGAAAATGTAGTGCGTCTACTGAATTTTCCTTGCTAGAATTGAGCTACTTTTTAGATATTGTGCAAACCGTTATTGCAATTGTAAGTCTAATTTTGCTCTATAGAGTAATGAAACAATTGGTGATGATACGCCACTGCAGATGAAGAGTATTGAGAATAAGAGTAAGGAGAGGATTGAAGAAAGAGAACATGAACCTGAAGTGATCCCAGAAAAGTTCACTACTTCGAACAGAAATGAGGATGCACATTCAGTGTCAGAATTGAATTTACCTCCTCCTTCAGCAGAATTGGTAGTGACGGAAGTTTTGGTACAGAGATTATGGTGCCGCCTTCTACCGTCTTGGAATTAAAGAATACTAAGCTGAAATCTTCATACATTTCACACTATATAGTGTATTCTAAAAAGTGGATATGGAAACTGAGATGTCGAGCAATTCACGCATTTTGTGAAACCGCATCTAGAAAAAATATTAGAACGTATATACGCATGACCATGTAAAATTGGGAAGAATTACCGGAAATACCTATATATATTAATTTAGAGACCTTCGTTTTTTCTTTTCCCCATCCACTATTTTATTTCCAACATAATTTTACTAACACAATCGAGTATTGGGCGATAAAACCTAATCCAACCTCTAGCTATCTAGTATTCCCAACCTAATCAGGAAATGAGGTATGTTTATGTTGGAAATAATGAGCCCCCGGCCCCCCTTTAGACTATGATATTAAGAAAATTAAAAATAAGATATTAATAGGAAATTGTTTAGACATTTTGGGCATTTGGTCAGATCATGTATATGAAGTACTTATACAAATTCTTACTTTTTCTTTTTTGTATGTTTTTCTATTTTCCCCATTTTACTGATGCCTCCTACCCACCTCTACTGAAATACTATGATCACCCTCACACTTTCACAGAAACCATCCCCCCAGTCCTCAAATAACCACACTTCCTTTATTTATCTTCCCTGAGCTTTTTTTGAAGATACCTTGATATTTTACCAGAGGTGTCAATCATACTTTTCACCGGACAATAATGTTACCTGATATCCTACTCATTTTACCACGTTTCACCCTAATTTTCCCTATTTTTTATATTTTCCTCATTTCCACTATTTTTTGCAACCAGCCCTCAACACGATATTGGATCCACGTTTGATACATCTACATTTAGGTACCTTGATTTGAAAACGCTTTTTCGAAGCCTAATAACAGTTATTTTAATCAAATGTGACTTTCCCAATACCATTATCCTTTCTTGAACTCTTGTGACCCCCAAACAGCTATTATAACTTGTCATTCGTTTTGCTTTCATCCTTCTGTTTATAAACAAACATTGGCCATTACTATACCGACAGTCTTTGCGAATACTCGCATCCCTCCCTCAAAGAATCATGGGAGTCATCTTGGAAATTTTCATGTTTACATCATCCCACAGCTTAGAAACTGTGTTCCTTTGCCATTTTATTGCAATTTCTATTTCTTTATATTATAACATATATATTTTTCACTTTTTGAACCTTCTGATACACACCCTCCCTTAATCTTAATCCTAGATACACATATACAGAGTCACATGTTTCTGATAACCTAAAAAAGTATTCCCTTTCTCTCCTTTATTTTTTGTGTTCTCCTCAGCACCCCTTTATGTACCAAAATACAGCACGCCACGGCTAAGAAGAACAGAATCTATGGACATCGGGAAATCAGCAATCAAATTTGGACCTCACGACCATTTGGCCACAACCCGACGCCTCTCAACACGCCACAGGATCCACGTATGATACATCCACATTTAGGTTGCTTGACTTTGAAAAGTTGGGATGCGCTCGAGTCGAGACATGTCTCGAATCTCGACTCGACTCGACTCGAATTCGAGTCGAGATTCGAGTCGAGACACACTTTGTAAAATTCGAGACGAGTCGAGACAAACGTATTTCTCGACTCGAATTTTCGAGTCGAGACACGAGTCGAGTCGAGACGGCTCTTAAAAATCTCGACTCGACTCGAATGTCTCGAAAATCTTTCTATAATTTTTAATATTATTTTGAAGAAAGTATTCACTCAGAAACAGCCTTGAAACCAATTCCAGCTTTTTTTCCTTCAGAACGCATAAAATTAATAGTTAATTTTTAAAGATCAAGATTTAATTTTCAGCTCAATTCAGTTAATTAGAACTAATAGTTAATGTCGTTGTATTTGGTTGTACTGCAAATATAATGATAATAATAATAATAATTGATTATCTAGT
This sequence comes from Thermobia domestica, assembly GCF_964235325.1. Lineage (NCBI taxonomy): Eukaryota > Metazoa > Arthropoda > Insecta > Zygentoma > Lepismatidae > Thermobia > Thermobia domestica. The sequence goes on from NC_137467.1 coordinate 64,682,536, forward strand.
TTGTGTAAAACTATTATCCGTAGTCTAAATCTAGTTTGTGTAAAACTATTGCGATAAAGTGAACTTCATAAATTCTCTGAATGAGCATTTGGTACTCTATAGTGATATAGCATAGTTATAATTATTGTGTTTTCGTTCCCATGAACGCAATAGGATTACGTAACTTCTGGATTATTCGCTTGCCCAACTATTCTGAGGCTTTAATATGTTGCAGCATATCACGAGCTACGGATAATATATAATGTAACATTTGTTGTACATCACATATTATGATACGAGACTATTTTACATAGTATATGTTATCTAATATAAATAAAATAAAGAGTTTGTTTGTGTGTTTGTCTGTCTGTCTGTGCGACCTGGGGTCCAGACGAGTAGACCGAGAGTTCCCAAAATTTGGTCACGGGTACCTTAGTCCTTAGTCCAGACCCCAGATCAAGACGAAGCGTTTTTTTTTTAATTTCGAACCAGGGGGTCTCGGGGGGACGTTTACTGGGACCGACCTGGGGACCAGACAAGTTGACCATGAGTTACCAAATTTTGGTCACGGATACCTTGGTCCAGCTCCCAGTCTAAGGCTAAGCGTTTTTGTCAAAATTGGAAACAGGGGGGCGTTTAGCGAGACATGTAGTAAAAGTAATCCAAATTGATCAACATTAGTGTCAAATCCATAGTTTTCACGGTCGCTCAGATCAATGGTGACACTTCCATCAGCGATGATTTGCAAATTCAGCTACTACTGTATGTGGGCCGGGTGTCAGCGGGTGAGGAATAGCGAGACATGTATAAATAGCCCATATTGATTGATACCAGTGTCAAATCCATAGTTTTCGCGGTCACTGAAATGAATGGTGATACTTCCACTGGTGTTGACTTCCAAATACAGCCCCCATGCGAATAATGGGTACATTAAGCTAATATTACAATAAATGGACTGCTTGAATGCCAAGAACTAGTACAGATAAGTACCATTCACTTCTATGAATAGGTATTTTTTAAAAGGATTTTTGTAATGGTTCCCAACATAAAAGAAATATGGATTGTACATGAGATATTGAACTTCAACTTTCACTCCTGGAAAATTTCAATTTTGGAGTTAGGCCACTTGGCATCAAAGCAGTTCACTGTAACATAAATACATTCCGCACATTAGTAACATAGTTGTTCAGGGGCCTTCGATGTCAATCCTCTCAAATGAAAACTGAACGATTGCTTGATACATGCTGACTATATAGGAGAAATAGTGTATTAAGTTTTCGAGCTTTGGTGCGTATCCGTATTTACACTCTCATATAACTTTAAGTTCACACTCAAATCGAGCTAATTGTTTAATGCATTTCGAAAGCTTTTGTTTTTATGCAGCTCATTAAGGAAAATCTATTTCATAATTGTAACATTTATGTACTAAGAAACTATGAACGTAAAGTGGACTCGACCTAGCCCCGTGGCCGCTGTGACTCAGTGGCACAGCTCTCACCCTTGGTGTGTGAGGACTCTGATTCTGTGTGTGTGTGTGAACTCCGCGGCTAGTGTATGCGTCTTTGCCGTGGAAGACTCGGGTTCAATTCCCGGCGCGAGCTCATGTAGTTCGGATTCCACGTTAATCAGTAGGTCTACATTTCATATATCCTCGCTGCTGAAAGAGACGGTAAAGTCAAAATCAACTCAACAATATATATGTGTGTGTGCTTATGTGAATTTCCTTGTGGCTGTATGGTTAACACATACGCCTTGATCGCGGGAGACTCTGGTTTGATTTACGGTGGAAGCTCATGAAGTTGTTACCGGTATCCCAATTTAAACTGTAGATCCATCCCTCATATAACCATAGATATAATATATATGCCTTTGATACACTTATTTTCCGACTTGGAAGCCATCGAAAATTTCCGGACACAGAGTCCCGTAGACCGAAAATGAGAAACATGGGTACAGAGTAAAACAGCCATAGAAATTTAAGCTTTTAAGGCTAACTTAATCCTTACATATAATACAACTAGCTTGGCCAAGTTATAATGGAGGAAATGCTATCATTGCTACACTTTGAGAACAGAAAATGTTCGCCAGGTATTACTATCCCCCCTCTCCTGCAGAATGAAAACCCTGACTAAAACTCAATATATATATATGTATAAAACTATTTTGTGTAATGTAACAAACAGTGGCGGATAGTATTCATGTTTCCTTGCAGAGGTCCTTACGAGGATTCGCTTCCATCTTCCTCTCCCCAAGAACTAAAATAAATTAAAAAAAATTGCTATTACTCGTTAATCTTGTACAATGGACGCAATTAAAGTCCCAGTGTAACACCCCTTCACATTTAGATTTTTCCCCTGGAAGAAAACCAGTTATTATTGTTTCTTGATTTCTCAGTCTCACCTACATAAACATACGAATAGAATTACAGGATAGGACATGTTTAGAGTGCTTGCACGTGACATATAACTATATTTCTCATCAAATGTGTCACAGATGAAAATTTCCGTTTGTACTGCCTCTATTTTCTGGTACATATGTTTCATATATGTTATGTTGCTAAAATTCGTTAGGAAACAAGTACAGACTGCGCCTGTGTGCCTGACAAAACGTAAATGTACTGGATAATTATTTCTTCACTTTCTTCCAGAAAAAAAGTAACCCATCTCATGTCGGTTAACAAAAGGAGGTAGCGGACCAAAGATAGCCGTTGTTTACCTAAGGTCGTTACACAGCAGGGGTTTCATTCAGTCAGAGGGAAAAGAAAAAATAATTTAAGGTTTCTACATTTTTTGAACTGCAATATACTTCTTCCTTTTATTTTAAGAACCATTTCCTTCTCATTTGTCTGCATCAGAAAAAAAATGCAAAAAATCACTAGAATGTGCCTATTTACCCAAAGTACGTACTAGATCACTAGTTCAATAGTCAAATCACTAAATCTAGTACGAAATCATAAATGTGGCATCCCTGGGTTGGAGCGAAAGTAATGGTTGGAGTAAAAACTAGTCCGTATTTCTACTGCGTTCTGTTGTTGAATTCACAGAAATGTTCAAAAATAAATTCAAGAAGTAAAACACGATTCTACAAAAGACTGTTTACTTGCTCACTGGTTTTAGTATTGTGAACTGAAACTCAAGTGCGCAGTCATGTTGAATACTTCTGTCCCTTTCTATTTTATAACTTGAGGTGGGATGAGGGTCAGGATAGATCTAGTGATATACCGCTAAAGGAAGTGCTTCAGTAAAGAGTCGGAAGCGGTATGTATTGTTTATACTACTTACAACGTTACCCCCCACATATAATATAAATTCAGCCTTTCTCCCTTCCCTTTTTCGAATACAATGAACCGACTCTTTTGCTGAAGAAAGATGCTAAAAGAAAATTGAAACATCTGTGTTTAAACTTTCTTTGAAGCGCAGTCTTTTGTATTTGTAAGGTTTTGCGAGTGTTTTCGAGATAGCCAAATCTTTTACCATGGACTCCTGCTGCGAACTGACCGTGAGTAAACACCCGATCTCGGTGTGCTCAATTTCTCTCGCACACGTGAAATGGGTTTGTTGTTTCCAAAACAAATAGGAAGTTACCTTGTGCTCTTGCATTTCTGCACGCACACAGGTACCATTGTTGTTTTAATGATCAGAAGAAATATCAAAACCATCCGATATATATGATACAAAACAGCTAACAGAGGGAGGCAAAGATAAAAGTAGGCCTATACCAAGTTTCCCGAGTGGTACCATTATGGAGAATGAATATTTGATAAAGTCACGTAGATGCGCTTAAACCTATTTTATCTGTCCTTATAATTTATCTGGTTTCATCAATTTCTCAGGAGAATACGTACAACATATGTCCAAATTCCATATATACTCTTTCTAAACTAATGAGTAAACTCATTAAGAACACCAACTGATATCAATAAAGAGGAAAGAAAACAATGCTTTATACTTCTCTTATTTGGTACACATCTCTATGAAGCACAGCTTGTTCCTTTTCGAAATAGCTCCTTCGTGTCACAGCTGTGGTTAGTTTTGTTTTGTGTTAGGATGAAAGAGAGAAATGCAACATTTGCTTCGCGGTGAAGTTATATATATTATTAAGATGAGCGGTGATAAGCGAGGTTTAACAAAGAGTGCCTTTCGGATGCACAATTTAACGCGTAGTTGCAGTCCGTGTTGAGAATCGAACCAAAGCTATGTAAGACATGTTAATATTGAGCTCTTTTGTGGTAAAAGTGAACTTCAGAAACACACAAAAGACTTGAAACATCAAGCTAATGTAAAGCAATTGAAAAATAGCCTACCTATCGCTGCATCTTTTCTGTGGCTAGGAACATGCAGTGTGTAGCAACAAGAATCGTGTTAAGGACTTTTTTTCGAACATAACATTCCCTTCCACACCATAAAAGACAATATAATGTTTGTTAAAAGAAAGTGCACATAATATTTTTTAATTTTGTTTGTGATCCTATCATGCATAATTATAAATAATGCCTTTCATACTACGAGAATGAGTTCAACTATACGTCATGGCCCCTCTAAAGCTGGGCCGCGGTGGCTCAGTGGTAGATCGTTCACCTCTGGTGCTTGGGGACTCTGGCTCGATCCCAGCTCGCACCAAGTAAACTTTGTGGTGGACAAACACCGTGTGCGTGGGTTTCCTCGGGGTTCTTCCGTTCCTCTCACTTTCTTCACCCCACGATTTCACTAATTTCTCATCATCACCCACCTCCTTTAGCCTAACCGGCATAACCATGGGATGTAAAACTGAAAGATTTCACTTCATTTTTTCCCTCGAAAGCGATATCTTTCAAAATTATTTATTGTTAGATATTGTAAGTTTACGGTATCTATTTTAGTGGACGGAAATTTTGCATCTAATCGGATAATTTCATGGCTTCTAACAGGAATTCGCAGTTACGAAATTTGCATCACTGTCTTTTGAAAGGATGCCTAGAAAAAATACTACTAGAAAATAACTGAAAACACAAAATGGATTTGATAGCCAAATTCACGTTATCTTGGTGCGTCATCATTTTTCTTTAAATATTTGTATTTAGTATTAGATTAGAGTTTAGTGTCCCTTTCAGCATCAAAGCTATATGAGACGTGAACTTACAAATTAACGTGGGTTCAGAACCACAGGAGTTCCCATCGGAAATCGAACCTAGGTCTCCCGCACAAAAGACGCGTACGCTAATCATATGGACAAGGGTGTTCGATATTTAGTAATGTGTACATAAAGTTGTGAAATTGCGCTTGTATAATGGAATGCAATTCCTTCTACTGACATAAACCTTCACAATACTTAGCTGGACAAAGTATCTTTAAAAAGAAAATGTCACTCTTTATGTTTCAGTTCCTGGTTCGACTGAAGGATGGAACAAATTGCAATGAGCGTTTTTGGATCCTACTTTGTGTAGTTGATTCATCATAAACTTGGTATTTGATACGGATATGAACTATAACACTTATTTGATGTTTATTTCTAAATAATAAGTCCTAATACAATTTCATAAAGTTGTAATTCTTCTTTAGTTTGTATCACTTTACACAATGACAAATCCAAAAGGTATGTTTATCGGTGCAGTACAAGTTTTTCACGTTTTTTAAAATGTTCCAAAACCCAAAGAATAATCTTTAATTTCTGATATTTTAGTCGTCACAAATTACAATTTTATAATGTAGTCAATGTTTATAATTACTGGGCAGTTGGGCGTTTAAACTAATGACATCATAATAAAGTCAAAACCATAATTTTGAGTTGAATTGATTCTGAGTTTAACGTCCCGTTCAGCAGCGAGGCTATGTGTGACGTGGACCTACTGATTAACGTGGAATCCAAACCACATGAACTCCCACCGGGAATCAAGCCCAGGTTTCCCACGCCAAAGACAAGTATGCTAACCGTTAGCCACGAAGGAGCTGCACCATAATTTTAGTGTTCGATAAGAAATATCTTGCCAGTGCTTTTACAGTAAATAAAATTTTATAAGTATTAAAGAATAGTGGTAAGAGATTTTATAATAGCTCTTTTATTTACGAGATATGAGTATTTTGAAAAAAGAGAAACAACTAAAGAATAGGTTGGCGGAACCACAAAAGACTCGTAAGATAAACTTTCTTATAAATACATACGCACCTTACTCACCTTTTATAATTGCTATGCTTACGTTCTACATAAAAACAGAAATTCTCTTTTAGTGAAACTTTACACAAGATCATGAAGTGGGTTCAAATTTAATTAAAGGCAAAATACAATACAATAATCCACAAATATTGCCTCAAGTGAGTTTAAAGATTTCTAAACACTAGTGCGAAACCGGGCTCTGCCGTTGCGATCGATTTACAGGTCTTGAGACGAAAGTAAGAAGGGACTTACGCACACAGTAAGTAAAAACAATTAATATGCCTGTAACTTTCCCCCAAATGGGTGTATCTTAAAACTAACCTCACCATTATTTTTCTAATTAAATTCTAGGCCGAAATTATGTATCATATTACCCTATTCCCATTTTGAAAACTTGACCTTAATTCAAAATGGCGGATTTCAAGATTTCTGCCATCAAGGTCATATCTACCATACGACTTCCCCTCAGGACTTATATGTATCCACATGGTTTTTCTTCACTTTTCTTCATTAACGCTCCGTTTACAAAGGGTAGCAAGGGACTTATATAGTAATCTCTAATAACCACATCACAACTCTTAAAAGTTATTAAAAAAATAGAAAACATGCACCATGACAAATTTTACCAAAAATTTGCCATCACAAGTAATGATGCATACATGCCTTCTATCAGCAAAAAAAAGTTTCATTGAAATAGGAGCCAGACATTTGAGTGATGTCCCTTGTGGGATGTGATTGAACGTGACGTCAGAACACATCGCCCCCCTTCCCGGAATTTACGGGAATTAGGTGACCTGAGTGAGCACATGTGGTGCCAGCTCTCTCCAGCGACCTATCAAGGATCATTGCGTGTATGCCAAGACGTGTCGCCGTTTTTATCCATGCCAAAAGTCGACATACTGACAATTAGGTAGGTAGTCATGATGGTCTGGCTGATGTGTGCGTATATTTTAACTCGTACATTTTGTCTCGACTCGAATTTCGAGACGTCTCGACTTGAATTCGAGTCGAGTCGAGACAGAGACTGTCGAGTCGAGACAGAAACATATTTTCGAGTCGAGACAACATTTTCTCGAGACGAGTCGAGACAGGCTTAAATCTCGACTCGACTCGAATGCATCCCTATTGAAAAGAATTTTTCGAAAGCTAATAACAGTTATTTTAGTCAAATGGTACTTTCCCAATCGTACGTTGGGAAAGTTGCTGAAGGTTATTTCTTCATTACTCACACTCTTATATTTTTATGACATAATACTCATCTTATAACACATCAAATATTACTATAAAATAACACCCTTTTCTCTATTCACCAAGAAACAGCAACAAAAAAAATCATACATCTTTAAGCAGTTCACAGTTGATCTATTCTGTCACGCCCAGTAACATAGATGCAGCTTAGCCGATAATATATGCCATCTGGTGACAGTTATTTCAACTTCACTACGTCCTCTGCATATGGTCAACGACCAGATTGGCCTAGATTATCTCGCAGCTGAAGGTGAGCTGATTTAGCATTCTACAGTTTCAAGTTCAATGTTACAAACAAGACCATGTGCTTCAGTTTATCCCTGCTGCTACCGAGATTTTTTCATTACACTGAATACCGTTGGGGTCACTGGTGACCCCATTACATTTATTGAAGAAACACAGCCTTCTTTGTTTATAAAAACATTTAATGGTGCCCAGTTTTACATTCTATCGTGTTTGTTTATACATTGTTATTAACTTAGCTTTTCAGGTCATGTAATATACTTAATGTGTTGATAAATTGATAACATAGTGGAATTATATAAATTAAGTACAGGTATGCACATAGGGAAACTGAATAATTTGGATGATAATTAGCAGTATAGCTGAATTTTCCAGTCTAATTGCCTATTTTAGACATACAATTCGATTCTAAAACAGTTCTCTAAATTTTTGTTTACCTGCGTTTTTTCTTTTTCTTTTTTTTTTTTTGGTTCAGGAATTTTGATCTCGAAGAAATAAACTGCTCACAAAAGAACTTGTACAAAATTACACTGTCGTTTTGGTCATTGTCACATTTTACACAAAGAATAGCTAAGTGTTGCTTATACACGTATGTTTCGCATCTTTGCATATGTCTTGCATAGCATACCGCTCATAGAAATGACAACGACCACGTTTTCGATATTTATTGGCTTCTGAAAATATACACGCGAACTCTGAACGACGAAGTCGGTTTTGTGTAGTTAGAGACTTAGCTAGTTCAAAAAGAAATATTCTCCATCTGTAATTACTTCTGCTGTTCCATTTAGGATTGAGTGAAAACCAAATGATGACAACGTTGAGAGCACTGAAGCTAATGACGGAGGGGTCTGCGTCCTCAAAACGACACTAATTGTTCATCAATAGTAATGTTACCCGCTATATATTCGTCCTGTAACGTACTTCCTCATGCATCAAAAGCGTCTCTAATTGGAAATAATTTGTCCGGACTATGATTTTTGCCTTGATGTTGAGTGTCATTGAACCGGAAACATTGAGATATCTGTGTAAATCTATTTCTATACATTGATTTGTGGGAAATAGGCCTGTCATCTTCTTTATTCCACAAATGTATAATACAGTCATTGTGTGCTTTTTATACTTCCTCCAGTATAAGAAGCAATATGAAACACTGAAGTTCACCCTTATCAACATACGCTCATTTATTGCCATATGTAATAGAGCATTCCTTGTTTGTCCGTTTCAAAATAGTTCCAAGAATATTGGGTCTCATAAAGTTCTCGAAAGGAGATTGAACCGTATCCACATTCCTGATACTATGACGTGTAAGCCCTGTTTCCAGTCTTGATAATATTGCGAAACGGAGTCTTAGAGACGGAAACTGAGTCCTGAGAAGTCCTTAGTGGAGTACTACTGTAGATTTATTGTCCATTCTCCGACTTGAAAAGAAAATGCGGATTCATAAGATAAAAGAAAGGAAAAATCAACATTGCAATAACATAAGATGACTAACAGAAATCAGGATCAAAGTCAGAACAAGGGTAGAAATATGTTTATCATCGTAGTTGATTGTGCTCATTAGGAAAAATTTTAGTGTATTATTCAGAAACATAACATTGAATAATATGCCGCGGTGGCTCATTGGTAGCACCTTCATCTCTGGTACCTGAGATTCCTGGTTCAATCCCAGCTCGCGCCAAGTGTAATTTGTGGTGAATAAACACAGTGTGCCTGGGTTTTCTTGGGGTTCACCCGTTTTCTCCCACTTTCTTCTATCAGCCATTTCATTTATTCTCATTATCGTCGTCACCTTTAGCCTAGGTGGAATAACCGTGAACTCTTTCCCAAATCCTTTTTCTACAATATTGAATAAGGATGGGGAAAAGGAAATAACGAAAATGGGAATCATATTATCAAATGAAAGAACAATTCTGAAATGTGTCTCTCATGAAAGTTCAGAAATCTAATAGATCAGGACAAGAAATACAGCAGATATTGCAAGGCTACGATTTCAACTGGGAGCTATTTCTCATTATTTTCAGGCCCCGCTGGATCGAGAGGCTAGCACACTTACCTTCGACCCAGGGCTGGATTCTATTCCCGGTAGGAGTACAATTGAAGGAAGAAATTGGTTTGGATTCCCCTACACTCAGTACGCCTATGTCACCTTTAGTCTACACAGCATAATCGAGTGACGTCAAACTCGAAACAAAGCAAATCACTATTTTAGATTTTTATACTACATGAAAGTATATCGCACTGTATTTTACCATTTCCATAAAATAATAAAATCAATTGACAACAATGATTGCCAAAAATACAAATGCAACAAAAGTAGAAGTCCATTAGAATATACCTACTTGTAAGTGCAGATGTTGAGGTATCATTTTTATTTCTTTCAAGCATACAGACATCTTCAGAATCTAGATATGAATCTGAATCATATTCATCTATATCATTATAGTTCAAAACTTCATCTTTTTCACAATCGTCACTAGATGAAACATCATCACTTGCAGGATCTTCTGGCGAAAAGTCAGAATCAGTGATTTTTTTCTACGTCTTCGCAAGATAGATTTTTTGATGCCATGGTGTTTCTCATACATTCGAGAAAACAATTGAAGAGTGATTTGTGTCAAATTTCACTCCGAATAATCAGTAACATATATCGAAAAATACAAAAGTTATTAATAATTGTTGGGGTCCTATATGACCCCAATGTTACTCGGTGCAGGAAGTAGAGAAACTTGCGCTCACATACACACAAAAAATATCACAATGTACCAAAGTGAAGTTCCAAAGCAAACATGAAAATCCAATCTTTTTCATGTTTTAATGTAATATATTACGCGAGTTACACGTTGTTAAACTTAGCTTGGGGTCATATAGGACCCCACGGTAGTAGGAGGGTTATTTTGCAAAGTATCTTAAATATTACGTCAATAATTTATAGGGAAGAAAAGACAGGAACTATCCAAGATATTAAAAGAAGATACTTTCATCATACATATACCTACATATTGACAAATTAACTGTTTCTTGTGTGTTTATCCTCAGTCTATGTTTACTAGTGGTGAAATATTGATTGATTGATTGGTATAGTGCTATATTTTATTATCTGTTAGCGTGAGTGATTTAAGTGCTTTTTCAGTGATGTGTGATTAATTTTATATCTTTTCTCGCGTTCAGTAATATTTAGTGGCGGGAATGTAGAGATATTGGATTTCCCTTATCTTATTAGTATTAAGTATACAAAGAAATCAGGATTTAATAATGATTTTATTTTTTATTTTTTTTCTCTTTGTTTTCTCTGGATGATGAGAAACAGTCATAACTTCTAATAATAAGACAGTCAGCAAACATTTCAAAATTCTCTTCAGCAAACGATTCCTCATTCTTCATTCTTGGTAAATTTATGTAACTTATGTAGCCTGATGTAACCGAATTGTTCTGTAACTGTTGACAAATTATTAAACAAGTCGAGAATTCCATTTACCTTGCACTTTTCTGAATCCTAACACGTGCGTACTTTGGATGTTTTCCGCAATTTCAACGGCCATCTTCCTCCTTTGGTTGGTATAAAAACCAACCGGAAGATGGGAGAACCACACAATAAGCGGAGAAGTACACGCGGAGCGAGTGTGAGCAACAGCGGGAGAGATCTATTGCAGCTTCCACGCCAGTTTGGTACAGAGCCTAAGACATGGATACGACCAGTCGACATCCACGATCTAAGGTACGGAAGACGCACCCAAAGTCCTAAACGCCCAACAATCTTCCATTTCTTTCTTCCTAAACCAAGACCCTCGACTCTCTATTTTTAAATAATTGTTCTCATTTATTTCTACCCACATGCCCTACAAACTAAAAACGCTCGTCGTCTTCTCAGATGCCTCTCAAATCTGCCAGTGAGCTATATTTCATAATTAAAAATTATCGTTTCTTTTCTTTCTTCAAGACGACGACGATAGGTTTCCAAACGAATGCAAAAGCATAAGACTGTGCTTAATTATCTCTCATTACCTGAGAACAGTTTGTTTAGAAAGAAAGGCCACTGCACAAAAAAAGAAAATGCCTGGTACGGAAGGTCCACGCGACATAAATGCGAAATCCAAATGTCCGCTCTGGTTACATCCCAGGGACATCCCATGTGATGTCGCCGGGATCTCCAAATATTCCATAGGATGTCCCTGCAATATCCACGTTACCTCATTGGAACATAAATTATGATATGTCCCAATGATGTTGCACTGTTACTACTGGTGTGTGGCCACGCCGTGCATATATTTTGGGGTGTCTTATGTGACTTACGAGATTCAAACTGTATATCAGTGTGTTCACTAGTACTCTGTCGCCTGCCAGTTTTGAAAGCGACTGTATTGGAATTGTTTAAAAAAAAATAGGAAAAGGATTGAAGTTTAGACATTCAATTCAAGGAACAATTGTTACCAATCCTTTTCCTATCTTAAAAATAATAAATCCAATATAGCCGCTTTGAAAACTGGCACGCGATGATTGTGAATAATCAAATTAGCAGTCTGAACCTCGTCACATCACACAAGACACCCCAACATACATGCACGGCGTGGCAACATACCAGTAGTAGTAATGGAACACCCAGAAACATTCTGTGTGTAAATAAGATTTTGATTTTAAAAATGCTTTAATTATGAGAGCAAGCTAGCATTATTTAGTTATAATTTACACTGTCCAATGTAATAAATATTCATATATATCAGTTTATATCAGTTAGTAGTTAAATAAAAATATAAATGTATACTATACTGGCTTTATTTCCTTATATTCTTTTCAGCAGCAGCTTCATACCGAGCGTATTAGTTGTTTCTGTACATTAAGAACAATCTAAAATATCAGAAATTCACCTTTTAACTTGCAAACACTTGTCTTAGAAAATTATGTCACTGACATCCTAATTAAATAAAAGAACAACAACAACAACATTTACGTATGTTGCTGAAAATGTTCTACAAATCTACGGCGCATGGGAAATAGATCTTTTCAAGAAATGCCACTTTTTTGTTACTTTCAAGAAATATCACATTGCTGATTAACCAGAAACACATATTTGCTCCATTATAATGTCACCTTTGATTACCACAACTAACTCTAATTTCGACGCTGCGAATTGTCAGTTGAAGTTCTGTGGAACTGCAGCTGAATTCTTAAATGATTTTCTTGTTCGTCTCTATATGGCATGTTGAAACCAATTCCCAATAATCTACGCGATCTCACCGTTAGTTCCGTTTCTCTTGTGTTGCACAGTTTCTGAAAATAAAAATAAAAAGATTAATAAGACAATAACAGCAGGGAATGATTAAAGATCAATTATTACCTCTTAAACTTAAAAAAATATTTAAAATGTTTTGTAGGATCTACAGCAGCTTGTGAAGACAATATTGTGTTACAAACGTAACATCCTGAAGAAAATGTAAAGGGCAACGAAGACAACAGCTACAACTGAAAATGACATACTTCAGAGTGTGTAGGTTAATTACGGACGTTGTAACATGTTGAGGCATGGTTCACTCTCTCAGTCATACTACGTAGGCTAAATCGAAAATGAGAATGTTACAACCGAGGCAAATTTTAAGCTCCATTAGCAGCATAGAATAGGAAAAAATCATTGAAAATATTTTAAAAAAAATGAAAATATAATAATAATTTGAAAACATGTGGCAGCATTTGAGTTGATGAAGAACTAGCGTTCCATTCCGAATTCTCCGTTCTCAAATCTTGGCCCGGTCATTCTTTTTCCCTCAGTCGCACCAGGTGAATGCCCAGAAAGTTACTAAGGCCTTGATGACAGCTACCTTCCTCGATTTCTTTCCCACGGAGCAGACCATACATATTACTTTGCCTTATACAAATGAATAATTTTGATAACGTTGCATTGCAAAGAATACAATAAAACGCGAAAGTAGGTATGAATCATGAAATGCTCAAGAAAACTACCAACATGACAGAATAATTCAGTAAAATAATGAAATATACTTAATACGTATTCAGCTTTCTCTTCCACGGGCAGTTAAATCTAACGAGTCACTTGAAGATGGGAAAATTGCACATTTGTTATAATAAGGATTTCCAGTCTTTTAAATGATATAACAGCGGTTGTAGCACATGCTTTTGGGAAATAAAGTTTACAGGAAGATGATTTTGAGAAGTATTCATGGCACAATAGTATGTATTAAAAACGAAAAAAGGCACCAGAAAGTTTTTTTAATACAATAACTTAAACATAGTGTATCTCTCTTCAAATGGCAAGTTCCATAATTTTTTCCACTCTGAAAATGAGATTAAAGAACAGTAAGGAGAGCTTCTTTACCTATTATTGTGTTAGTGATTAATGAGTGGAAGATCTCTTTCCTTTTGCACCGTGCCTACTAAATTGCTCAGCTACTGCACTTGTCTTTCCCATATTTCTTGTGATGGCTAATAAGCTTTAACCTCCAAGTTTTTCATTTCTTAAACCTGTGACGAAATGTACACTAAGCACTTAAGTAATAGTAATGGAAATTAGAGCATAAAACCGATGCCCTTAAACAAATTACATTGATTTTAGACGAGAGTGTCAGTTGCAAGTGGCGCATCCTCAAAAATTAATATTTGCACTGACGTTTCGTTTCTTCAATAAAAGAATAGTTTCTTACTAATTTTCAAGCAGTTGTAAATTAAGAATGGATGAAAGCAATATCTATAAAAATATTACGAAATCTGCAGGAAGACAAGGAATAATTTAACAGTTTCAGAATGTACACGGTGGTTGTAAAGTCAATATCTAATTTTAATCTAGGTTATCCTACAAACTAGCATCAGCTTTACCTGGCGAGTAATACTGTTAACATTTTAGAAATTGTGGAAAATGTGGGTGCGTATGCTGAAATGTAACTTAATAACCAAATGGTGCACCCTAATAATGTATTCGATGGAAATAAAACTGATAGCTTGTTAACTTTTAGAAATATTCATTGTTACAAATAAGAACTGGCTTTACACCCACGATGTATTCAGGGAGTACTAATGCAGAAAACAGACTACTCGCGAATTTCAAAAAGAATGTTATACACTTTCTAGTATGTATTGAATAACAAGTCACGTCTTTCTAAATTACTTAAAAAGCAAAGCCTACACGAAATTGTTCTATCAGATTTCTTCGGAGAATTGTAGGCACCAACATGTCAGCAACCTATATTAATACACTAGTTTTGCATTGTCACAGATTGAAAATATTGTATATCTTTAACTCTAGAAGCTGGTACTTGGGCATGGAAATTGAGATGAAGTGAAACATTTAGATTAACGTCCAACGATTATGAATCGAGGTTAAGTGAGACGCTGATGATGAGAAATGAATGAAATGGTGTAATGAACTAAGATTAACACGCACATGATTTGTCCACCACAAAGCACACTTGGTGTGAGCTGGGACCCCATGCAGCAAAGATGAACGATCTACCACTGAGCCACCGCGGCCCCTGAAAGAATTTCTAAAAACAAGTATAGTTCAACTAAACATTATTGTTCCTTGGTATAACTGGGTAAAATTTTCTGTTATGTCGCAGTTCAGTGAAACCTCTCTTAACGGACACCTGTATAATACGGACAGATTGTTTGTCCCACCTAAAATATGTTCTCCTAAGGAACAAAACCCTCCCTTTTACGGACACTGATATGGACGCGGAGTCTTTTTTCAAACGTTACAATAACCTCTTCAAAACGGACAGGAATTATTCTTGGTTCTGCGACATAATACAGTTGACAGAAAAGTGTTCTTCCTACAAGTGTATCTCAGTGTGTTACGTGCGGAAATTTTATCCACACTTTAAAAAAAAAATCTTGGAGTTTATTGCCTGTGGAGTATGCAACCCGAAATAAAGATGTAAATTTTTTTTAGCGAATCTGGCGAAAAGTGGTGAATTACGTACATACGACGGTGCTTGAAGAGGATGGCTTAGCCATTCGATTGCTACTGTGCAAGTGGGCATTATCTGTTCTGCTATATTCAACTGTGTATAAGGATGTTATATCTATATCACGCATTTTCAGAATTAGTGAATTTTACCGTTTATTCCTGAAAAAGAAATCTATATTCAGATATTTCTAAAGTATTGGTATCTAATTTCTGATTAGTGTTATTTCGGTTTGGTGATATTGTGTGGATGAAAAGTTCTGTACTGTGACACCCACTTACTTAAATCAGTAAGTGAATAGAATTAGATATCACTTTTGTAAATGGGTGAGTTGTTATACTAATTTGTTATATTCTCTGATTTAAGGTATTACATTAATTGGAACTAAATATATTTTATATCTATTTGAATTATAGAACGGTGTGTTATTAAAACAATTCTGAATATATTTTTTTAAAGAAAATTAATGATATGGAATTGTGGTAGGGTAGATGCTGCTACTCTATTAGAGTCCTTAAATATATTTACTGTAAAAACAGTTTTATCTAGGTGAGGTGATTTTAGTTTAGCGTCTCCCTCAGCAGCGAGGCTATATGAGACGTGAACCTACTGATTAACGTGGAATCCGAACCACATGAGCTCCCGCCGGGAATTGAAACAGTTTTATCTAGTATATATATATATATATATATATCAGGATATAAATTTACATATGTAGAAACTATTATTCTTGTTCAAATCCATTGAAAGTAGATACTGCTTGATTGAATTATTGTTATAAAGTTTTCAATTCACATATATATAACCTTTTATTTCAAAATCCTAACAGCATCTTTCTGATTATTTATATCATGTTTTTTTTTGTTTTGTTTTGTTTTGTTTTCCTAAGCTGAAATACGCAGAAATCCTATAGATGAGAATTATTATAGAAAATATAGTTAACATTTGCACTAGGAGGATCTCGCATAATTTCCCTCATTTAACAATTATTATTGTAGGGCATGTTTCCCTTTATAGATATTTGTCCTGGTCATTAACGGCCGGTGGCCCACGACGGAGCCATACCTAAGGCACGTTACAAACAGTAGCAATCGAATCTTCAATAATAATAACAATAAAAAATGTTGTTGAAATTAGTTACGGTACATGCCTTACATCCTTGATAGGTTTAAAGTGCTGGAGTAAAATCTGTTTTCTTGAGACTATAGGGGGGAACGTACTACATAATACATGTATATACATTTGTTTGTATTTTACTTTGTAGGTTTCTTGTTGGAGTTGTTAAATATATCCGTATTCTTTATGTAGCAAAAAAAAAAAAAAGTTTGAATTTTGGATGGTTAGAAGGCTGTATGGTAATACCGGATTTCTTGTACGAAACAAATGCTTGTAAATGTGCAGTCGCTATTAGGCAGAAATATTTTTCTGGTGGGAATATTTTTGTATATTCTAGCATTAACTTTTATTTCTTCATTATTCATAAATATGGAAAATCCTGCGGGAAGGCCTGGTCAGCTAGTATTAAATGGGTTTGTAGGAGGAGAAAGGGGAGTATTTATTCCGCCTAATGTAGGTCAAGGTTTTGATTTGTCGTATTTGGACGGGGAAGCAGAATCAAGTAGGCAACATTTTTCGTCGTTCACTGCTGATAATGTAACTGACCTGTCTTCAACGGGTGTGTGTTCTGACTTTGCTGATAGCAGCGGAATGTTGAGGGACGAGTTGGAACCTTTGTGTGTGTCTACAGCAAGTAGTCGTAGCTCCCTGAATCCGTTTATTGACCTTGATCAAAGTAGAATTGGGTGCCGATAGACGGCCGAATCAGCAAAAAATTATCTTGTTTTCCTAGAAATCGATATCATTTCCTGGAATTGGGAGGCAAGTTTCGACAAGCCTTTGGTTGCTATGTTCATAGCCTTTTATGGGTAGTACAGAAGCGCGTGGGAAAATCTTGGTTTATTTGAACCTCCGTCACCCCCTACTCCTCCTGGAAAGCCAAAGAGCATAAGCGATTTAGTCCCTTGGTCCTATTCCCACGAGATGACTGTAGATTATGAACTGAAAGCATGATATTCAAATGATCGAAGCTTCTCAGCAGATTGTATGAAATTCGTCTTAGTTGCTAAGGTAAATATTATATGTCATGATTTTTTTTAAAAGCGTGAGATTAGACACACTATGTGAGTCTCATAACGAAACACATACCCATGCAAAATCGTGTTGCTTAGCCCTTGGCCCTATTCCCACAAAGTGTCTGTAGAAGACGTGATAGTCAAATGATCAAAGCTTCTCACGAAATTGGCTTAGTTGCTAAGGTAAATATTGTATTTCACAATTTTTTTAAAGACGTGAGACATGAAACCATATATGAGTCTCATAACGAAACACATACCTATACACTCCTTCCCCCAGACCTCCTGCGAACGGATTCCAATGATTGAGCAAATTCTAATAATGGAAACTTCTCATAGCATATCATATTGTTTAAAACGTAGGATGTGAAGTGTGTTATATGAATATTCACATGATGATGTCTGCTATGACAAGTAAATCGATATCACTTCCTGTTTAGATGTTATGTTCATAGCCTTTGAGAACATCATGTTGCTAGAAACAAGACGAAACATGCCTTTTAGGGTTACCATCAGTTATAGGTTCATGAAAAAACATGCCTTTTCTAGTCGTCTTATATTGGTTAGCTAATTTGAATTCCCAAGCCCCGCCCTCCTCCCGCAAAGACTCTTGAACGGCTACCGGATCTTCATCAGAGTCGTTTCAGCTATCACGATTGAAGCCTGCCAATTGATTGTGTTTTCAGCTTAAAGCTGTAGTGTGTGTGTTTTGTGCTTTAAGTTATTACGATTAAATCCTATCAATTGATTGTGTTTTCAACCTAAAACTGAAGTGTATGTGTGTTTTGTGATACCGGTCGTTCTTATTAAAATAGGTAAGTAAAATATATATATATATGTTCTTTCTTCATTTAGTTATAAAGGCAGTTGAAAGAACAAGTGTATTTATTCAAAGTTCCGTTCATATTCTAACATTAAAAAAAAACACACACACAGACACAAATGTAAATGTCTGTTTTGCAAGTCTCTTTCTTTCTCTGTTTGTTAGAACATTGAACTTCATCTTAAAATGGTTTAGTTTCAAGAGCAACAGATAAGATGCCATTGTCAAATGTTTTGATGAATCGTATTGCAACGAGATAAGACGGGCCTAGTTAAAAACACACATATATAAGTGAGCTTGCACGATACTTCTGTTCGCTGATTTCTAAGAAAATGATAAGATGGAATTCTTGAATGTTTTCTGGCTCGCATTGCAATTATATATATCAGCTGACACAAGTCTTGGTGCTTTAATTTTGATAATATGATGAATACCTGTATGTCTTTCTGTCTGTAAATGAAATATTTGAACAATGAAGAGTTTTACGTCCAATAATAAAGCCAACAAGATCTGTCTGTCTTTCTGTCTGTAAATGAAATCTTTGAGTTTTACGTCCTACGATTATGCCAACAAGGTTAATGGGAAATCTTTGAGTTTTCCGTTTCCCGGTTGGAAATCTTTAAGTTTTACGTCCCACAGTTATGTCGGCTATGCTAATGGAGGCGGTGATGATGAGTTGATTTTAGTTTAGCGTCTCTTTTAGCAGCGAGGCTATATGAGACGTGGACCTACTGATTAACGTGGAATCCGAATCACATGAGCTCCCGCCGGGACGGTGGTGATGTGAAATGAATGAAATGTTGGAAAGGAAAGAGTTGGATTAAATTCACGTACACGGTGTTTGTTCACCACAAGTTCATTCTGATTGGAACAGGATTTTGAACCTACGACCTTTCATGTAAACGGTGTTTGTCCACCACAAAGTTCACTTGATGGGAACAGGATATTGAACCTACGACCTTTCATGTATACGGTGTTTGTCCACCACAAAGTTCACTTGATGTGAACAGGATATTGAACCTGTGGCCTCATACACCAGAGGTGAACGCTTTACCAGTGAACCACCGTCAACCCCAAATCACCTCCGAGCTAAGATCTTGGATTAAATTCACGTACACGGTGTTTGTCCACCACAAAGTTCATTCTGATTGACGTTTTGCCAGTGAACCACCGTCACCCCCAAACCCCCCGAGCTAAGATCTAACGAGAGAAACAATGAAATGAAATCTGAGTTTTACGTCCCACTCTTATGATGAATAGGCTAATGGGAAATCTTTAAGTTTTACGTCTTACAGTTATGTCGGCTATGCTAATGCAGACGGTGATGATGAGTTGTTGGTGTTGAGTTGATTTTAGTTTAGCGTCTCTTTCAGCAGCGAGGCTATATGAGACGTGGACCTACTGATTAACGTGGAATCCGAATCACATGAGCTCCCGCCGGGACGGTGGTGATGAGAAATGAATGAATGAAATGTTGCATTAAATTCACGTACACGGTGTTTGTCCACCGAGTTTTACGTCCTGCGGTTACGTCTACTAGACTAATGAAGGAGAGGTGATAATGAAAAATGAATGAAATGATGTAATGAAGAAAGTGGAAGGAAACTGGTGAACTCCGAAGGGAAATCCACGCATACGATGTTTGTCCACCACAAAGTTCATAGGACACGAACTGGGATCGAATCAGGGACCCAACCACTTGAGGTGAACGCTCTACCACTGAGCCACCGTGCCCTCTGGAACGTAAAAATGAAATGATAAGGACGGTTTTCCGGGGACAGTCAATAGCATATTTTCGTTAAGTTGTAAAGGAAGCAGGGAATTTGTGGTCGCTAAAATTAATGACAAGTATATAGAAAAAAGACATGTGATTTGAACACCGGACCTCATGCACCAGAGGTGAACACTACCACTGAGGCACTGAAGTTAATTTCATAATTTTCTAATGTTAATAAGAGTAAAATCTAACGTTAAAAACACATACTGTACATAAGTCAACGAACTGAAAGAGTTTCTGTATCTGTACTGTCTACTTGGAAAGAGCAAAAAAAAATAAATAAATAAATAAATAAATAAATAAATAAAAATAAAAAAAATAAGATAACAGAACATGCTTTGTATTTCAATGTTGTTCTCCAGCTGTCGCGTCAACATTATCTTAGGTCATGGTTTCAGACAACACGAAGCGAATATATGTATGTGTGTGTGTGTTTTAGGTAACATTAAAACAGTGTTTGAGATCAAAAACTTGACAAAACTAGTGCTGCCTATTCATCTCGGATGTCGTTACCCATGTACACATGATGTTGATTGATTTTTGAGTTTAACGCTCCGTTCAGCATCGAGGTTATATGCACCACAAAGTCCACACGGCGAGAGTTAGGATCGAACCAGGAACCCCCAAACACCGGAGGTAAACGCTTTACCACTGATTCACAGCACCCCACGATTTCAACATGGGCACAAATCTTCAAGTTAAAACAAGTGTCTATTCTCAAATAAGAGAGCATTTCTCCATTTCTTTAAGTTGATCTAGGAAGTTGAACTTTGTACAGTTTTCTCTATCTCCATTTCTTTAAGTTGATCTAGGAAGTTGAACTTTATACAGTTTTCTCTATATTATAGTCTAAGCTGTATGTGATATTACTTTAAAAGGACGAAAGTAGCTAAAATATTCCCTATTATTATCATCAATTTCTTTTAAAATGCTCAGAATCCCGTCATAGAATTCGTATACTAGCTATGTACACAGGCATGCATCAAGAATTTTTTTGTTGGGAGAGGTCCAAGCTTTGGACGACGGGGCTCAAACACTACAAGCCTCTGTGTAGTATTGAACGCGTATTATTCTGCACTCGAAAAGACAATAAGTACTTGTAAAATACCTTCATCTATTTTGTCATAAAAAATGATAGTATCAGATTGTTTTTATAAGAAAGAGTACACATGCAGTGTTATATGTTTTGAGGATACAGATGACGTGAAAAACGTCTCGACTGGACATAATGAACAGAATGTATTTCTAATCTATTACGAAGAGGTATTTTATGTATTACGTCCAACGGTTGAGGAAACGGGAGAACTCCGAAAAAACTCACGCACGTGGTGTTTGTCCAACACAAAAAGTTCACTTGACGGGGGAGCAGGGTGTTTGAATCCAGGGCCCCCAAGCATCGTAGGTGAACGCTCTACCACTGAACCACCGTACACTCGAAAAGTGGAAGGAAACGGAAGAATTCCCAAGGAAATCCACGCATACGGTGTTTGTCTACCACAAAATTCATTTGTTGGAAGCAAATGTTGAACACGAGGAAGAGGACTACATGCTCAACTCGGAACCCATACACAAAAGATGAACGCTATACTATTAATTAAATCACCAAGGTCCCATATCGCATCACAAGTGAACGCTTTACCATTGATTCACCGAGTCCCCTTAGATCAAAGTACAGCACTCATGTAATAATATTATCTAACATAAAGTCCACTTGACGAGGGGCTCCCGGGGGGTAATATTCATACACGTAAGATATTTTAAAATAAACAACATTAGTTTCGAATCCATAGTTTCTTAGAACGTTGTATTCAATAATGGCACTTTAAAAACAGTAACATGACATCTAAGGGGCACTAAAGATGAACGCTGTATCACGTAAGAAAAAGAGATGAAATCTTTTAGTTTAAAATGTCTTCCCTCCCTCATTCACACGTTAAAGGGAGCATATGAATAAGACAACTAAGACACATGTAGGAACGGTTTTCCGGGGAAAGTCAATAGCATCTTTTCGTTAAGTTGTAAAGAAGATAGCATTGAATTTGTGGTCGCTAAAATTAATGACAGTATAAAAGAAAGACGTGTAGAGAGGAGGAGGAAATACGGATTTCGCGTTCACTAAAATTAACGATAAAATTCTAAAACAGAATAAGTATAAAAGGTCGTGTAATCTACATATCTTCATTAGTCAATACATTTGAAAGAGACTGTGAGGATACATTTGTTTCACCCCTCATCCCGTGGAATAGGAAGAAAAGTTAAAAATATTGAAAAGGTATGATGAGAGATTGTTTCATTGACATCATAAAGTTCTGTCTTATATAGTATATATTTATATATCTAATATATATTGATTTATAAGTAACAAAATTCATTTCTTTTTTATTTTAGGTTGCATACAAATAAAGATAAGTTTAATCCTTTTCCCTATTCCTGTTGATATTATTATTATTCCTTTTTAATTACTTATATATCACATTTTACTTATTCCTATATTCTTTTAAACGCTTATATATCCTTTCAAATATTTATATATATATATATATATATATATATATATATATATATATATATATATATATATATATATATATATATATTCCATTTAAATAAGATTTATATATCCTATTACATATACTATTATATATCATATTCATGTACTATTACATATACCATTTACATATATTGCATTACGTATATACATCTGAGGAAGAAAAATGGCAAAAGAGAGTCCGCAAGATTTACTGAAGGAGATTACGGCCTTCATTAATGACATTGAAGAAGAGGTAGTGGACGTGAATAACGAAACGCAAGTTCTTTTAATCGAAATAAATGCCATAATCGGGATAGAAGAAGAAGAAGAAGAAATGGAAATAGATCATCATGAAAAAATGCAAGAAGAAGAAGACGGAGAAGAACAAATGAAAATAGAAGAAAGAATAGAAGAAGCAGCAGCAGCAACAGCATCAGCATCAGCAACAGAAGAAGAAGAAGAAGAAGAAGAAGAAAGAGAAACTATTGAAATTCAAATTCCAGTAGAAAAAGAAGAATATGATGAAGAAGAACTATTACAAATATTGAACAGTGCTAGCAACAGAACGATAACAGAAGAAGCATCAGGCCGTATTAAAGAAATTATAAAGTGGTTACAAGAAGGAACAGAAGAAGACGTCGAAGAAAGGAGAAATGAAGAAGAAGAGCTGCTTAATCTCACGTTTTCCCAAATAATAGGAGAGGATTACAATAAGGAAGAGATGAAGATAGAAGAAGAAGACATTTACACGAAGTTTTACACGAATGAACTAGAAAATTGGATTAACAATTTGTTTCCCGATCCCAGAAAAGGAGAAGAAGAAGTAATATATCCCTCAATTATGGAAATATTAGCAGAGGCTAGTACAGAACACGAAGAAATGGAAGTCGATTTAGACGACATAGAAAAAAGAATGGACGAATTGCTAGCCGTATTTCAAGCACAACGAAATTCAAATATACAAGTAGGATTCGGAAATAACAACCGTAATGATGGACACAATAGATTTCATATAATAGAAGAACGAAGAAGACAATACAGAAGATACAATATGGAGGGTAGAATGCTACGATTCCGTCTAGCCCCCGTGCGTGCAGATGAAAACCCTTTTACGGCAATTGAAGCAAGTCTACGGGCACTAATAGATTATTTACTACGTAATGTGGACCAGCATGATTACGTAGAAATAACAATCACAAACGAGAGAGAAGGACATCGTCCGTTTTGGTTGTCATTCAGAGAAGCAAGAAATCTTTCAGCAGAAGTTCTATGGACAAGTTATGAGAAAGTACTGCAAAGTAATGCGGCTTTTCTTATAAATGAAGATTGCATCGTGAATTTTCATCATGCACGTATGCCAAGAGGACAAGGTCCTTTAAGACAACATATTTTGAATACTGATGAATATATAAAGGCAAAACGTGGTATTATCACAATTAAGAACAAAGGAACAAAATGTTTAGCACATGCCATCGTTGTTGCTATAGGACTGAAAAAATACAAGGGAAGAAATCAAACTGAATACAATAGATATGTAAAACATCAAAGTAAATATATCATAGAAAAAGAAGCAGAAGAACTGTGTGAAGCTGCCGATGTAGATCTTAGTCATGGTGGTGGAATTCCTGAAATTCGTAAATTTCAGGTATATTTAAAGGATTATAAAATTACAGTGTATAGGGGATTTTCAGGAAGTGATGTTATGTTTGAAGCTCCACTAAGTGATAATGAAAGAACACCTTTAAATTTACTCTTCGTAGATAATCATTACAACGCCATTGAAAGCTTGACAGCATGTAATTATTATTGCGAAAGTTGTCATAGGAAATATCAAAATAAACATGATCATTTAAAACAATGTGCAGCTGTATGTTACCGATGTCATCAGAAGCCACCATGTGACTTTAAAGAAACTCATATTACTTGCAATGATTGTAATCGAGAATTTTATGGCCAGGCATGCTTCGATTATCACAAGTCAGTGCCGTATCAAAATGGAAAGCCTTTATGTTCAACTGTGAAATGTTGTGCCCAGTGTTTGAAAATGTATGTAGAAAATGAAAAAGGAACTCACGTATGTGGAGAAACATATTGCAATGTTTGCTATGCTATTGTACCACCCAATCATGAATGTTACATGAAAGTGAATGAAAGAAGAAAATCGAAAAAAGCCAATGAAAAAATCATCATGGAGAAGAAAGCTATGATTCTGTTTTATGATATTGAATGCACACAAGATACGAAAATAGAAGACGAGGACGCAAACATATATGAACACATACCTAATGTCTTGGTTAGTCAACATGTATGTTACCAATGTTATGAAGATAACAACATCAAGAATGATTGTGTCATTTGTGGAAAGCGAGAAAATATTTTTGACGGAGAAAATGTAATAGAAGATTTTCTAAAACATCTTCAACAACGTCGACCAAACGTTAAATCAGTAACCTGTGTTGCCCATAATTCAAAGGGATATGACGCACATTTCATCATTAAGACCATGGTTGAGAAGATGAATTGGACTCCAGAAGTAATCATGAATGGAGCAAAAATTCTCTCTCAAAATAGGAAACGTAAACTTCATCGATTCACTAAGCTTTCTTCCTATGCCCTTAAGTAAATTAAGTGGTGCATTTGGGCTTCAATCGTGCAAAGGATATTTCCCACACTTCTTTAATCAACGTGAGAACCAAACCTATGAAGGGCCGCTCCCAGACATTAAATATTATGGAGCAGATACTATGAAAGTAGACGAAATACGCAAGTTTCTCGAATGGTATACCGAACTTCAAAACGACACCTTTAAAATGAAAGAACTCATCAAGTATTGTGTACAGGATGTCGAAGTATTACGTCAAGCCTATATTTCCTTTATGAATACATTTGAACCTGAAACTAATGTCAATCCCTTACTTGAATGTATTACAATTGCCAGTGCATGTAATTTAGTGTATCGTAGAAATTTCTTAAAGGAAAATACAATTGGTATCATACCAAAGAACGGATATCGATGGAGAGATGTACAATCAATTGAAGCAGTACAATGGATAGCTTGGGAAGAAAAAAACAGAAACATCCAAATTACGAATGCTGCACGTAGTAAGGAAAAACGAATAGCATCAATGAAAGTAGATGGTGTATGGATAGAACCCAATACAGGAAAAATACACGTGTGGGAGTATGAGGGATGCTGGACGCATGCTTGTATCAAGTGTTACCCTAACGACAGAGATAAACCCATCTATAACAATTCTACAGATACCATGGAATTTCGATATGAAGCAACAAAGAAGAAAAACCAAAAATTAAAAGATTTTGGCTGTGAAGTGCATGAAATATGGTGTTGCGAATTTAAAAAACAATTGGCAGGAAATGAAGAAATGAAGAAGTATGTTAGTAATCATCCGTATACAAAGAAAACACCATTAAATCCTCGTGACGCTTTTTATGGAGGACGTGTGAATGCCATACGTTTGTATCATAAAGCACAAGAATCTGAAGGAGAAACCATAAAAAACAAAGATGTTATTTCACTTTATTCATTTATCTCTAAGACTAAGAAGTTTCCAATTCGTCATCCTACTATCTATCTGCCTGGAGATTCAAATATTCCCACCATTAAAGAAGTAGAAGGATTATTTAAGCTCAGTATTTTCCCTCCAAAACAACTGTTTCATCCTGTCCTCCCTTATAAATCAAATGATAGATTGATGTTACCACTCTGCCGTACATGTTGTGATGAATTAAACCAAGCACCTTGTAATCACAACGATGAAGACCGAGCTCTACATGGTACATGGGTAGCAGATGAAGTAAGAAAGGCATTAGAAAAAAGGTACAAAATAATAGATATTCATGAAATATGGGCATATGACGTTGTTCAATATGATGAAAAAACAAAAAGTGGCGGCTTATTTGCAGAATACATAAACACCTTCCTGAAGGCAAAATCAGAAGCTAGTGGATGGCCATCATGGTGTGAAACAGATGAATTAAAGAAGAAGTACATTCAGCAATTTTATGAAAAGGAAGGAATACGTCTAGATGAGAACAAAATTAAACATAATCCAGCACTTAGAAGTTTAGCTAAATTAATGCTAAATTCATTTTGGGGAAAATTTGGTCAACGTGAGAACATGGGTCATGTCAGCATTATTAATGAACCCAAGGAATTATATGAGAAATTAACATCTCATGATATAGATGTTCATCAAATATTTCCAGTAAATGATGACATGTTATATGTATATTGGCAATACACCGATGACGTTCCTGTTTCACTACCAACAGTAAATGTTGTCATAGCCGCATACACAACAGCACAAGAAAGATTAGAATTGTACAAATATTTAGATCAACTACAAGAAAGAGTATTATATTTTGATACTGATTCCGTCATTTATACGCAAGAACCTGGTGAAAGTAAAATTCCAACTGGTGACTTTTTAGGCGATTTAACAAATGAAGTCCTCGAATATGGTAAAGAAGCCAATATTTCAGAATATGTATCGGCGGGCCCGAAGAATTACAGCTTACGTATTTTTGATCCCAGTACGAAGAAGGAGTTTCAAGTATGCAAGATACGGGGCTTTTCATTAAACTATGAATCTTCAAAACATCTAAATTTTGATGTAATGAAGAAAATGATAGTAGATAGTGAAGAGGATGCAGAAGAAGAAGAAGAATCTCGTCCCACGGAAGTCAAAATTACCAATGAGAAAAAAATTGCCGCATGAAAGACCATACTATCGTCAGCATGCCCGAAACAAAAATTTATAAGATAAATTATATTAAACGACGTAGAATACCAAATTCATATGATACTCTTCCATATGGCTACACTACTTCCAACAAAAGAAGAAGAGAAATGTAATAAGGCCCTTTATAAATATACGTATGAAGAAAGAATGATCATACTCTTTAACATGGACACGACGTGGAAACATCCCTTTTCGTGTATTGTTGCCGGACCAAGTGGATGTGGAAAAACTTAATTTGTAATACGATTCCTGTCCAATTTATCACGTACGGTTAATACATCGTTTCGTCATATTTATTGGTACTATGCAGAATGGCAAAATGCATACAGAGAAATTTCGACAAAAGTACAATTTATTGAAGGATTACCTCGAACAAAAGACTTTTTACCTGAAACTGGACCACATCTTATTATTATTGATGATCAAATGTGTGAAGTAAACCGCAATATAGTTGATTTCTTTACAAAGGGATCTCATCATAGAAATCTTAGTGTACTATTTATTACACAAAACATATTTCATCAGGGAAAAGGAAGCAGAGATATGAGCTTGAATTGTTCTTATCTCGTATTATTTAAAAATCCAAGAGATAAATCACAAATTAAACATTTGAGTTATCAACTAACTCCTGAGAATCCAAAATTTCTTCAAGAAAGTTTCAACGACGCAACAAAGTTACCATATGGATATTTCTTTATTTATTTAAAACAGGATACGCCAGATGATCTTCGTTTTCAAACAAATATCTTTCCTGATGATATTTATCATTACGTTTATGTTCCATCGCAATAGAAGAAGAAGATGTGTTTATAATGTTTGTTTTAAACTGTGTTTCTTCATTCTGACAATATGTCTCCAAGAGTAAAACACGGAGATCTTCTTCGTACGCTGAGCAAAGCAAATCCTAAATTACGTAAAGCTATACTGGCCAATGCAGACTCTTTAGTGATTCGAAGTATTTGTGAATGTTATAATGTATTAAAAGGGAATGTACCTCTTACAAAGACACAGAAAGCAAGATTAAAGCGATACAAGAGGACGCTTCGATATCTTGTGAAGAAAGAAAACTCCATCCAAAAGAAGAAGAAACATTTATTAGTGCAGCAGCAGGGAGGATTCCTACCGGCATTATTAGCTCCTATTTTAACAGGTGCATTATCAAGTTTACTATTCCGTTAGTACAATGGAACACGCAAAGATGATGATTTTAGTTCCACCTGAAGTTCTGAATCGTATACAAACACCAGCATCATCATCATCATCAGCCCTGGAGAAACGTGAATCTAATTTGGATGAAGAAATGCAAGAGATTTTACAGTTATCATCGCTTAGTGATGAAGAAAAGTGGAATCAGTATAATAATATTCTTCAAAAATATTTACATTTAATACGAAAACAAGAAGAACCTGTGACACTTTCAATTACGTCAACTAAATCAGAGAAGCCTGAAGTAGAAGAAGAAATATTATTATCTATACCCAAAATGTTTCGTAAAAGAGCCGAATTACTACTACATAGAATGAAACATGATGATAATATCACGTGGGATAATAAAGGAACTGTTTACATCAGAGGAGATAAACTAGAAGGATCTCACATTGTAGATTTAATTTCTGATGTGTCGCGACCCTGGAAACACACAAATCCACCAGGATGGGAGAAATTTTGTAATTATTTATCTTCTAATAACACACCTCAAGAACTTATTGGAAATCCAAAACGTTTGTCATATATTTTACGACGAACTAAAGCATCACGAACAGCATCATCGTCAAGGGAAAAAATACCTCTGAAATCGTTTCCAGAAGACGACGAAGAAGCAGAAGAAGAAGAAGAAGAAGAAAAGGAAAAAGTAATATCTCCTATAAGGAAAAGGAAACGTGCCTGTAAACGTCCAGTATGGTCAAGGTGGAAACCGTAAACAGACAGTTAAGCAAGATTTACTACAACCCTTCACATCCTGCTTCGTTTTCAACTGTTAAAAAATTGTGGATAGCTACAAAGAAGAAAATTCCTATACATTGTATAAGAAGATGGTTACTGCAACAAACAACATATACGTTACACAAACCTGTACGTCGTCGTTTTAAAAGAGATTTCTATGTAGTGAATAACATTGATGATGAGTGGGAAAGTGATATTAATGATCTTCAATCTCTTCATAAATTTAATGATGGATATCGTTATATTCTTACAGTGATAGATGTGTTCAGTCGATATGCATGGGCTGTGCCATTAAAATCTAAAGGTACAAATGATGTCTTAAAAGCATTGCAAATTGTGTTCAAAGACAGAAAACCAATTACATTCCGAACAGATAAAGAAAGTGAGTTTACTAATAAAACAATACAGAAGTACTTAGAGGACAACAAAATAAAACATATTACAACTAAAAATCCTGATATAAAAGCTAGTATTGTAGAACGTTTTAACAGAACTCTAAAAGAAAAAAATTTGGAAGTATTTTACAAAGTATCAAACGTATAATTATTTAAATGTATTACCTCTTCTTGTGAAATCATACAACGAAGGTTATCATTCAAGCATAAAGATGTCACTTGCAAATGTTTCTCAAAATAACCTATTACAAGTATGGCATAATCAATATGATAATAAAATAAAGAAGAAGAATAATAATCCAAATTTCTCAAAACATCTAAAGATTGGTGATACAGTACGAATTAGTAAAACTAAACGTACATTTGAGAAAGGATATATGCAAAATTGGACTTGGGAAATATTTAAAATGAAGAAGATAATACCAAGAGATCCACCTGTTTATGAAATTGAAGATTTAAACAAGGAACCACTGGATGGATTATTTTACAGAGAGGAATTACAACCTGTGACGTTATCAAAGACATTTTACATAGATAAAATCATACGTACAAGAAGAAAAGGCAGCAGAAAAGAATATCTTGTTCATTGGAAAGGATATCCTTCTTCTTTCGATTCCTGGATACCTGCATCATCCGTAAAGAAGATCGAGAAGTACAATGGAACCTGATGGAGATTTTTACGTTACGCTTCCCAGTAATAGTTCTATGGAATATTTTCCTGACAACACCTTAACATCATACACTACGAAACTACATCAAAGAATGGAATTCCATGAAAAGTGGGAAGTGGCTATTGTTGAAATTCATTATCCTCATTCAATATTAAATATTAATGACGAAAATAATAAAATTTTTTACAAACCTGCAAAAAGTGATGAATGGAAATTTATAACTATTCCTGTACGTTATTACACTGACATATCAGAATTGATAAAGATAATAAATACGTACAACAGATTCACAAATTTACATATTTCTTATACTCGTGAGAGTAATACCTGTTTTATACGAAGTCTTCATAAAGACATAGATTTAGACGTTGCATTATCACCAA
This sequence comes from Thermobia domestica, assembly GCF_964235325.1. Taxonomy (NCBI): domain Eukaryota; kingdom Metazoa; phylum Arthropoda; class Insecta; order Zygentoma; family Lepismatidae; genus Thermobia; species Thermobia domestica. Next base: position 64,713,463 of record NC_137467.1, read on the forward strand.
GTGTTAGTGCGATGTTGGGGTTTGATCCAAGCGTTGATTTAAAGGATATGCAACAAGGCCAAAGCATTCCAAATTTACGTTTAGGACTTCCATCTACAATGTATGTGTATTGTGATATAATTCAATCTGTATTTGTTGGAGATACAGTAGCACCATTATTACGTATCATAAATATGAATCCTGTGAATCATACATTTGGAAGTAGTGTTATAGAAATTTTTAATCCTCCACATTATGTGCCTATAGAGAAGATGCATTTTGAACACATCAAAATAGATATAAGAGATAGTACAGGCTCTCCACTGGCATTCACTTTCGGAACTGTATGCGTTAAACTACATTTTCGACCAGTGCGTCAACATCGACAAATATGAATAATCCATATTTACAATATAATCAAAAACAAGCTCTTTCTGGAACTGGAAACGTTTATGTTGGTTCCCCTTATCAAGTTGGTAATGGTATTGGAAGTTTTCGTGGAGGATTATTTCGTTCTGTCATGCCACTAGTAAAACAAGGAGCTAAAACAGTAGGAAAGGAATTTTTAAAATCTGGAGCAAACGTTATTACTGACGTCATCATCGATAATCAACCTATTAACGAATCCTTTCATCAACGAATGGGTGAAGCGAGATCCGTCTTGCAAGACAAAGCAAAAAATAAACTGAAATCTATGCTAGGATCTGGATATCAACGCAGGAAAAGAAGAATTACACATCATTCCATCTTTAACCCTTCATCATTACACATCATCAAGCGCAAGAAGAAGAAGAAGGGCAAGAGGAAACGTACACAGAAAACAAAGAAAAATCAGTCTTATAAGAAGAGGAAGTTATCACACGATATCTTTGATTAAATCATCACCATTATGGCTTTCTTACATCATCAATCCTGCGAGTGTGTAAAAAGTGAACTAGATATTTTTTCTACAAAACCAACGCAAACCAGTATATTGGATAATCATGTTGTTACATACAAACCAATTAGTTCACTAGCTGATAATGCTCCTATAGAGTTTGTCATCCCAGGAACAAGTGATGAATACATAGATCTACCACATACTCTTCTTTACATCGAAGCTCAAATCGTTAAGCCTGATGGATCAGCATTTGGTGAAAGTGATAAAGCTGTGGCTCCTATTAATGACTTTTTAAATTCTATGTTCAGTGAAGTGGAAGTGTATTTAAATAACAAACTGATTTCATTTCCATCTCATAATCATCCATATCGATCATACATTGAAAAACTGTTAAATTATGATGATTCTGCTAAAAATACTCCTCCTCAATGTGCATTCTGGTTTCAAGATACTGCTGGACATATGGATGCAACATCTAGTGGTAATAGAGGATTTCAACAACGTTATGAATTAACAAAAAAAGTGCAAAATTCGACATGCTTGGACATCTTCATTGTGATATTTTTAATCAAGATAAATTTTTAATCCAAGGAGTAGAATTACGTCTCAAGTTAATTCCTGCAAAGCCAAACTTTTGTCTCATCGCTAGTGATGCGTCTGTTGAGGCTAAAGTGAACATTTTAGATGCTGCTTTACATATTAAAAATATTAATGTTAGTCCTACAATAAAACTAGCACATAACAAGCTTCTACAATCAACAACAGCCAAATATCCTCTCACAAGAGTGCAAATGAAGTCATTCGTCATTCCAAAGGATCTTCAATCAAAAACAATTGATAATTTATTTATGGGAGTGTTACCAACTCGAGTGATTGTGGCGTTTACACAAAATGATGCCTATACAGGAACAATAACTTCAAATCCATTTCATTTCAAGCATTTTGACATCAATTTCTTCTCTCTATACATTGATGGAAAACCTGTACCTTCAAAACCATTACAACCAAATTTCGAAAACAACCTCTAGGTTTCCTCATATCATACCTTATTCTGTGGATCAGGCATTCACTTTTCCAATCATGGCAACAATATTCCTCGCCTTGACTTTCCTCAAGGATACACTATCTTTGTTTTCGACATTACTCAAGATGGAGAAGCCAGCGCTGTGCAGCATTGGAACCTTATACGTCACGGCTGTGTTCGTCTGGAAGTTCATTTTACGAAGCCTCTACCAGCACCTATCTCCTGCATTGTGTATGGAGAATTCCAATCTCTCTTAGAAGTGGATCATCAGGGGAACATCATCATGGATTTTTAAAGGTACGTTATTTAAATATCATATCATATATATACATGTCTGCATTTTTATACATGATGTCCTCTACACTAGATTTATTGAATGCTTTGCAACAAATTCTTTATTTCACAATCATTTCGTTGGCGTATATGCAGCCAATGAATTACCAGCACATGTTCCACTACCTGCAGCTATCATCATAGATACAGATCCCTCGAACAAACTTGACACACACTGGATTTCCGTATATATTCATACTGACGGACGTGCCCACTACTTCGATACATTTGGATTTCCTCCATATGTAATGCAACATATTCAATGTCTACGTAGAAATTCCACTTCTTATACATTTAATAATAAACAAATTCAAAGTGTGAAATCGTCCCTATGTGGGCATTATTCATATCTTTTCCTATGCTTCAAAGCTAAAGGAAAGTCCTTACATGAATTTCATTACACTTTCTCATCAACTCCAGAAAAAAATGATCGTCGCTTGCTGTATTTACTTTTACAGGTAATCATGTCTTCATTCTTCTTCTTCGTTTGTTTTGATTACTTTCTTTTCATATTAATGCAGGTATTCATTTCTTCTTCTTCTTCTTCTTTATTATAATGTGTTTGTATGTATTATCATTTGTTGTTTTATTTGTTCATGATTATAGATAAAATAAATTTTAAGTTTGTTTTTCAATTTTTTTTTTCATTTCAGAGAGTAAAAGATCGTCATCGTGTGTATGTACATCAACATTGTACAGATTGACTTCTATCTACGTTTCATCACCATCATCAACAGCAGTAGTATCATCAGTGAACACTATATGGCAGTTGTGAAGTTATCGTCAAATGAACAGTGAAAACAAAATCTAACGTTCTTTTAAAATGTACTATACTTACCGTCGTTTTAATTATGTAAATAGTTTCATCAGCAATAAACACTTTGTATTCTTTTTTCTCTTTGAAAACAAATGTTTTATTTCTTATTTTCTCCGTTTCCTAATAAATAAATATGTTTTATGATCAATTATGTAATTAAATACACATATCATAAAACATATTTTTAAGTCATTGAATTAAAGAATTTCATAGTGATTTAAAAAAAAGATTCTAAAACTGATTTTTAATTCAATGCTGTAACCATATAACTACATAATAATAATGCATTCAAATACTTAATCAGTTATTCTTTTGTAAATTAAATCAAGTATGTGAATTCAATATAATTATTATTATGATAGGACTTTTGTTTTTAAAATTTTAATATTAATTATTTTATTTCCTTTTTTTAAAAAAATTAAAAAAAGTCCTATCATACTTAAGACAAAGTTGTATAATAATAATAATAATAACAATTTCAAATACTAATTTTTATTTTAACATTCATTTCAAGAATTTGAATTCATTATGATGATGATGATTATTATTATTATTATTATTATACGTATCACTTATAATATACGATGAAAAAGATATGTTAGGATTTTTTTTCTTATAAAAATTAAAAATCCTATCATATTGAGGTGTATGAAACGAGCACAAAACACACACACACAAATAAAACATTTCACTTTTCACTATATATATTTTTATTACATTTGATATTACGTTGTTTAGCATACATGAAAAAAACAAATCAATTTTCTTCTTCTTCTTTATGAAGAGACGTTCACTTCATTGATACCCTCCGAAGGTTGTGTATCGGTTTCCCCCCACCATGGTTGTGTCGATACACTATCAAATAAATCAGCCATAATTGAATCTATGAGTTTTTGTTTGCAAAATACTTTCATTTCCAATTTTAATCGTTCACCACCAATGTTCACATCACTGTTCGTATCAAGAGAGACACTTGGAAAACTAATGTTCATACCATTAATAATACTCTGTTCATCTACACAGGTATGGATTCCGGCAAGTCCTCTGCATGAAAGACACTGCGATTGTACATGATTACGAATAGTGTCTGTACACAAGTCAAAATGTTCACGTAGCACAACACTACAAACTTTACTGTTTTTCACAGCATGTTCAATACACGGTAATATTTCCAAGCAATAAAGCCAATCACTTGAAATTAAGTACACAGTGTTTCGAGGAGCATGAAGTGTTCCTTTCTTCTCTAACATCACTAATTTTTCACCCATTAGTTTTCGCACCACCAGTTCGTTTTTTCGACCAAGATATTTTATAAATGTAATTTCCACTTGAGAATTTAAATAGTCCGTAACAAATGGGGTTAAATGTACAAGTTTTTCCCACTCTGCCAAATTTAACTCCACTCCAAACACAAGTCCTTTGCCAACACGAATCACTGGTTCAAATGTATCACTATCCAGTCCGATACAAATTAATTTGGTTTTCATTGAATTAAGTCCATATTCAACATTTAACAAGTACTCTTTCTTGGTATCCATAGTTGACGCACAAGCACTCAAAGACATGTTACTCCAGTCGCTGGTCAGCACAGAAGAACGACACTATGCATACAGATGACTACGTATGCATGAAGAGGAGGGGCTAAGAGGAATATTCATGTTTCATCTTGTTTGTACATGCTACCATACACTTACGATGAGTAAACCAGTTCAGTAAATTCAAGATCGTGCATGTTACGTCCAGATACATTAATCTTCATTCCTTTATATATTAAACAGACATTCCCACTTTGTAAATATGTTAATAATGCACCATTATCTGCTTCCAATTTTTCAGTACAACGTCCAGGTAAAATCACTTTTTCGGCTCCTTCAAATGTCACACATGCCTTCCTGCCATATACCGTTGTAATTATCTCACAGTTTACAATACGAAATGGTACTCCAATCTCCAAATCTCGCATTTTTGTAAAGGGTACCATTGATGGCTTATTAAGCTTATCTAATAAACTCATTGACGATGACATCTTTAAAATTTTTGACGTTTCTTCCTTTGCAACAGCTGCTAACAGAATGATCTACACAAGCACATACGTTCCGCTTACGCTCTTCGCAGGAGGGTGGGGGTTTGGGGATTCAAATTATTAGCCAATAAACGACAAGATCACGAAAAGGCATGTTTTATCTTGTTTTTTACATCTGGTAGGCGTCCAAGACTATGAGCATAGCAACAGCAAACCAACATTTTCCCACGCGCTTCTGTACTACCCATAAAAGGCTATGAACATAGCAACCAAAGGCTTGTCGAAACTTGCCTCCCAATTCCAGGAAATGATATCGATTTCTAGGAAAACAAGATAATTTTTTGCTGACTCGGCCGTCTATCGGCACCCAATTCTACTATCAATCAGCTGAGGATATGATTGCGAAAGAAAAGAAAAGCACAAATCCATTTTGCGATAAAAATAAAGTTGAAATTATGCGTAATGAACCGCAGAACGTACGTTTACTGAATAGTTTTGTGCCTTTTAATTTTAATATGGAGAAATTAACGGTTAATGCTTCTTGTAATTTGTTTAATGAACACGTACGTAGAATTCCTGTTGTAGACGGATCAGATGATGTAAAGCTTTTTCAATTTATGAGTGTAGTCTATGGTATTATTAAATTGAAATTATTTCCTGTAGAAACCGTTCTGATTGCTGCGTTAGGAAAAGCGCAAGGTAGATTAAATCAAGAATTAATTTCCTTATATGAAATGACTACCGAATGGTCACAAATTACAAGTCATTTGTTTCAAAAATATATTACACCATTAGGTAAGCGAGCCATCATAAATAGATATATTAAGGTTATGCAAAAACCCGAAGAGAATTTATTAGATTATGTAAACAAAATAATAGACTCGTATATTGTTTGTTATGGATCCCTAAATTATGGGAATAGTAAAGAAGTTATACAAATTATTATGGAAGGAATGAATCCCCACTTAAAACATGACATATATAAGTATCGTTACCCAACGTCATTAGATGAGTTGTTGAGTGAATTAAATCAATATGACTTACATCAAAGGAATTTGGAGGTATACAGTGCATTAACCAAGGTTTCAAGTAGAGGAGGTGAAGAGCGTAAACAGGTTTCCTGTTATTTTTGTGGTGGACTGCACCGAGTAGCCAATTTTCCTGCTAATAAAAATATTTGCTGAATAAAAAGTTGTTGAAAGTGAACATGGGGATGAATATGGAAAGACGCTTTGCAGGGAATAGTGACCGGTCAGGGGCTCTGAATCAGGAACTTGGGTCCGGTGTTCAATCTTCTAATAGTACGGGTGTTTCAAAATTCTTTCAATAATCAGTATATGAATAGTGATAGGAGGAATAAGAGACGCTTTGCAGCTATGAGTGATCGGCAGCAGTATACGCTTCCTATGGAGAGGTCCGAACTTCGAATCCCGGTAGACAATATTGAACATAGACACCCTAATGTGAGTGATGGTGTTTATAGTGAAGTTTCTCAAATTAACAACATAAAAACAAAGCATTATGCATCTAGACCAGTGAGTAATTTAATGCATAGTGGTAATTTTAAAGGGAATCGAGTTTCAGTGTCTCGGAATGGTGTAGAAAACGCGAACTTAAACATTTTTAGTTCGTCACCTGCTAATAATGAAAGTATTAAGAACTTTAGTATTTTGAGACAAGTTCATGGAGAGGGAGGAACAATACCCTCAAACATTGTTGATAGAAATACAGTGAATATTAAAAAGAAAGATGGAACAATAGAAAATAATACTTCAAGAAAACTAATTGCAGCTTTTGTCGATGCTTTTTTGCTAGGAACTCGTAGGCGAGGGGGACTAGATACGTGTTCTTCAGCTTCGCTTATTGATAAACAAAACTTTGATAGGTGGAATCAAAATTTAAAATGTCGTGTGCAAGTGTTTAATGAAAAGTTTACAGGAGTAGGGATAGATAAACAGAAGTTAACTTTAGAACAATGTGTGAGGATTCCCATTAAATTAAAGAATCGAGTGTATCGATTAAAGTTTTTTTTTTGGTGGAAAATCTTCATCCCAAATTTCAACAAAATTATTTTTGAGGGAAGAATCTTCGAGTGAGTTACCTCCAAACGTTGGTCGGGAGTCACACGTTAGGGGATTTATTCAGGAACCAACCAGGGGACATTACAGTGTTGCCAACTCAGTGGAGACCAATGGTTTTTCCAATACCAGTTTCAATAAGCAGTCTATCGAGAATCCATGTCAATTGAGAGTGGATCCGGAAGTCTTGGAGGAATATCCGGAATTACAAGGGTATGTGAATGAGTTACTTGATAAATTTCCTAATGTATTTTCACCCAATGTAGGAAAAATTAAGGATTTTAATTATAAAATTCTCTTAAATGATTACACTCCTATTCGTAAGAAAGCATATCCAATGTCACGAGCATCTCAAAGAGAACTCGATAAAATTATTGATGAGATGTTAAAATCTGATTTAATTCAACCTAGTAATAGTGAATATGCTTTTCCCTGTTTTCTTGTTAATTAAACTGTGATAAACTATTCTGCTTTGAATCGGCATCTTTGCTTAAATACACAGTTTACACCTCGGATTGAGGATATTTTAGCTGAATTATCAGATGCTAAAATCTATACCCATCTTCATATAAGAAAAGCATATTTAACAATACCATTGACGGAGGATTGTCGTCATTTGACGGCATTTCTTACGCATAGGGGTTTGTTTGAATTTAAGGTACTTCCATTTGGATTAGCTGCCGGAAGTCATGTGTTATCAAAAATACGAACTGAATTGTTATATCCGTTAAAAGATGAAGGTGTAGAGTGGTATATGGACGATCTAATTTGTAAAAGTAAAGATATAGAGAGTCATAAGGTTCTGTTAGAAAAAGTTTTAAAGAAGTTACAGGATAAAGGACTTACTTTATCAATTAAGAAGTGTACATTTTTTTTTCACATAAAATTTCTTATCTGGGTTTTATTATAGAAGATGGAAAAATGAAAATGGACCCATCTAGACTTGAGATTATTAAAAGATTGCCCGCTCCAAAGAATAAAAAGGGTTTGATATCTTTAGTTTCATTTTTACAATATTATGCAAAGTTTGTGCCACAATTGCATGAGGTTATGGAACCAATAGAAAGATTAAGGGCGGCTTCTGCCGTATTTAGGTGTTGACCAGAACAACAAAAGGCTTTAGATAATATAAAAGAACTATTTGCAAATTATGTTGTATTAAAAATGCCTGATTTGAATAAAAAGTTTGTAATTAACAGTGATGCAACATGAAGAAGTTTGGGCGGGGTGATCCAACAATATGATGATGATAATAACTTAGTTCCAGTGGGTTTTTATAGTAGACGTCTAAAGAAATACGACTTCAATAAGCCTATATATTTGTTAGAAATGTTAGCGGCCAGTGAAACCATTTAACGTTATAGAACTTATCTGCATAAACCTTTTGAGCTAAGAATGGATCACGCCGGTTTAGTGTATGCCTTAAGGAATATGAAAAGAGTGAAAAGATATGGATCGTTATTATACCGTCTCTTTTCCTTTAATTTTGAAGTAAAATCAATTTCTACTAATATGAATGTCTCTGCAGAGTTTATTTCGAGATTGTATGACATTAGTTACTTTGAGGAAATAGAGATAGAACCTTCACATGCGGATAAAGTAACAAATTATTTTTTGATTAATCTGTGGAATATGCTATATGTAAATATGTCTATCCGAGATCATCAGTTAAATGATCCTGAATTAAATAAGATTATAAGGGATTTAAAAGCAAAAAGGGTGATTGAGGGATATAAGTTGATTAACAATATATTGTGTCGTAAAACTAAAGCTATTAGAAATCCGTATAAAATTTGTTTACCTAAAACATTAGCTCCAAGTATAATTGAGTTCTTCCACGCGAGTATTTTACCCGGATCTCATGCCGGAATAAGTAAAACTATTGGGAAGATCTGTGCACGCTTTACGTGGCCTGAGATGCAAAAGGATATTAGGGAACATGTTTCTGCTTGTAAGGAATGTCAGTTAAATAAAAGTAATAATGTAAAACCTGCAGGAAAGTTGATTTCTCAGTATGAGAAGATAGTAAATGGATGTTGGCAAATTGACATAATAGACCAATGTTAGAAAGTAAATCAGGACGTTATTGTCTGATAGTCGTAAATTCATTTTCAAAAAGAGTCTTTCTTGAACCAATAAAATTCCTTTCTAGTCAAAGTATTATCAATAAACTTTATAAATTAATGTGTAGAAACGGTTTTGTGTTTTCAATAGGTCATGACAATCACTCGGTGTTTACATCAGCTAAGTTTAAAGATTTTCTCTATGCAAATGGAATTAGGGACATAAGTATATCATCATATCACGCGGCGTCGAATCCGAGTGAAAGATACGTGTCTACGATAAAAAATTCTTTGAGAATATATTTTGGACAAAAGCAAACATCTTGGGATAAAGGAATCTGGGAAATTGAGTAAATTGTTCTATTCACGAAGAAACAAAATGTAGTCCTATGGATTTAATTTTTAATTATGATGTATGTAATCCGTTGGATGTTAAATGGCAAATAAAAGCTTCAGATTTAAATACTCGTGAACCGGAGTTAGGGTCAAAGGCTCTTCAGAACATGAGCAATGCGTGGAAATGTAAAAATAAATTATATGATAGAAGGCGTGTTGATCATAATTATAATATCGGGGATAAAATTTTGATTAAAACTCAGTTTCTTTCCTCTCTGAGTGATAAGAGAACTAAATCTTTGTGTCCAAAATGGAGTGGCCCTTATTCCATAGAACGTTTCTTGGGTGGAAACACTGTTCAAATTAGAAATACGGAAAATCCTAGAGATATTAGAAAGTGTCATGTGAGTCAAACAAACATATTTAGGGAAAGGAGAAACATTGTAAAATAATCATAAATTAGATACCTCTCATACAATTAACTAGATAGGTGATATAGAGAATCTGTGATATAAAGAAATGATATTTTTGGTGCAGCTTTAAAATTAAAAAAATATATATGTGGATATATTTAATTTTTAATGTGTTATTAATACTTGTCTTTGTTAGTTTTCCAGATCTGGATGTGTTGTATAATTGTCATGGTTTTGTTAATTGTCCAATGTAACGGTAATTCTCGGAAAATTTTATGGAAGATATATCAAGATGCCCAATTCATGTAGCGAGCAAGAACGGATATAAGATGAGTACTATGTTAAAATTGTAATATTTTATTGGTATTATTATGAATTATAGAGAGTAATATTAAATTAATACAATTTGATGAACTCACCTCTGATAATATATATATATATATATATATATATATATATATATATATATATATATATATATATATATATATATATATAATTAAAATGGATATTGATATTAAACCTGAGATAATGTCACATTTTGAAATTTGTGTATTTTATGAATAGGATAACGACTGACGACTTTTCTTTAACTAACGTTAGTGTTTGTGACTATACTAATGAGTGAAAGTGTTTGTAGTTTAGGGGGATTTTTTTTCTTTAGTTTGGTTTCGTTTAGTTGGAGTGAATGAGTTTGGCGAGAATGAGTTAGTTAGAAATAAATAGATGTAGGTTAGAGGTGTTAAATTACTAACAGCTACTGACGAAGACTAACGATAAATTAAATTCTATTCATAATTAAGAAAATAAGGATAATTACATGTTGCAAAATTTGTTATAAAAAGTTGTGCCAACTTTTTATAACTGAGCGGGCGATGTGTGTTACGTGCGGAAATTTTATCCACACTTTAAAAAACAATCTTGGAGTTTATTGCCTGTGGAGAATACAACCCGAAATATTTTTTTAGCGCCTCTGGCGGAAAGTGGTGAATTACGTACATACGACGGTGCTTGAAGAGGATGGCTTAGCCATTCGATTGCTACTGTGCAAGTGGGCACTATCTGTTCTGCTATATTCAACTGTGTATAAGGATGTTAAATCTATATCACGCATTTTCAGAATTATTGAATTTTACCGTTTATTCCTGAAAAAGAAATCTATATTCAGATATTTCTAAAGAGTTGGTATCTAATTTCTGATTAGTGTTATTTCGGTTTGGTGATATTGTGTGGATGAAAAGTTCTGTACTGTGACACCCACTTACTTAAATCGGGAGTGAATGGAATTAGATATCACTTTTGTAAATGGGTGAGTTGTTACACTAATTTGTTATATTCTCTGATTTAAGGTATTACATTAATTGGGACTAAATATATTTTATATCTATTTGAATTATAGAACGGTGTGTTATTAAAACAATTCTGAATATAATTTTTTTAAGAAAATTAATGATATGGAATTGTGGTAGGGTAGATGCTGCTACTCTATTAGAGTCCTTAAATATATTTACTGTAAAAACAGTTTTATCTAGTATATATATATATATATATATATATATATATATATATATATATATATATATATATCAGGATATAAATTTACATATGTAGAAACTATTATTCTTGTTCAAATCCATTGAAAGTAGATACTGCTTGATTGAATTATTGTTATAAAGTTTTCAATTCACATATATATAACCTTTTATTTCAAAATCCTAACAGCATCTTTCTGATTATTTATATCATGTTTTTTTTTTTGTTTTGTTTTGCTAAGCTGAAATACGCAGAAATACTATAGATGAGAATTATTATAGAAAATATAGTTAACATTTGCACTAGGAGGATCTCGCATAATTTCCCTCATTTAACAATTATTATTGTAGGGCATGTTTCCCTTTATAGATATTTGTCCTGGTCATTAACGGCCGGTGGCCCACGACGGAGCCATACCTAAGGCACGTTACAGTCTCGACATAGAGAACCATTAAACAGAACAACTTCGACCTGAACTTGAAATTCTTTTTTTCTGCCTAATAAACTGCATTCTCGTGAAAACCCTAAAAACCTTCAATAAGCAATAACACTAATGTAAGGCCAATCGTATGGACAAGAATTTTATGTGAAAGATCTTACCTTCCCTAAGAAATTTAGTCCTTTTTCATCTGGACTTTGCATCTTTCCCGAACGCAGCTTTTTAAAAGGTTCTGAGAATTTGAAATAAATGGAAAACATTTTCCCTCCCACCTTCCCCTCCCATATTGAAGAATAATATGCCAAATATGATTGGGTATTTCCCATTAGTTGATAGGCAGTATGTGAACGAATATATAGTACCACAACCCCACCATAATATTATTGAACAGATATGAATTTCTCCTTTAACCCTCCCAGTAATTCAAATACGTACTAAATAGAGTAGTTTCATATTCAATTTTACGTATTTACGTTCACACATAGTACACCCTGTTTCAAAAAATATACGTATTTTGAATGCATATATTTATTAAACTTTAAGACATACGAATATGAAATTTTACATACATATTTACGAACCTCTCAAGTTTGAATTACAGTTCAAAGTTCAAATTGCAGATGTTCAATATGTCCTCCATCAACGACACGAAAAATATCACATCGATAATCAAATTCCTCCCATACTCGGACAAGCATGTCCTGAGTCACTGATGTTATGGCAGTACTGATCCGGTTCTTCAACTCTTCCAGGTTCTGTGAGAGTGGTAGTACATAAACGTTGTCTTTAACGAAACCCCACAGGAAGAAGTCACATGGTGACAAATTCGGTGACCGTGGAGGCCAGCTGAGACATGCTAAGTAGCCATCTCCTTGACGACCAATCCAACGGTTCGGTAGTTTCATTCAGATATTCACGCACTTGGCAACTCCAGTGAGGGGGTGGCCCGTCTTGTTGAAAAGTGAAGTTGTCTTCGTGCAGCCTCGGAAACAACCAGTTTCGTAACATAGCGAGATACTGCTGACTGTTAACCGTGTTTCCATTAAAGAAGAATGGGCCGTGAACAAATGATCGGGATATCGCACAAACCACATTGACTTTGGGCGAATCTCGTACATGGTCAATGACTGCATGTGGGTTCTATAGGCACCAAATTCGAACTTTTTTTTTGTTTAACTGACCACTAATACGGAAAATCGCTTCATCACTCAACACGATGCGTTGTGCAAAAATGTTATCATTGTCAATAGCATCCAGAATCTCGCTACAAAATGCCACACGTTTGCGTTTGTCATCACGACGCAGAGCTTGTAACAGCTGTAACTTGTACGACTTCATAACCAACAGACGTCTCGAAACACGCCAAATTGTTGTTGTCGGCACTTGTAACTCCCGACTGGCACGACGAGTTCATTTTGAAGGACTACGTTGGAAAGCAGTTTGAATTCGTGCAACATTTTCTTCAGGAACACGAGGGCGGCCAGTACTGTTTCCATTACATACACAACCTGTATCTACAAACTATCGATACCATCTCCGAATGTTCCATCCATTCGGAGGATCAATTCGGTATTTCAACGTTACATGTCTTTGCACTGTAATCACGGAATTGCACTTCGCAAACTCGAGAACACAAATTGATTTCTGCTGCGGACTAGCCTTTTTAAACATATGACTGTTACCAAGCAAAACAGAAGACAACTGACATCTAGCGGCTATTAATGTAAACCAGACTATGCATTCGTTTCACCAATAGCCGAGCCGAGTTGCAGCGATCGATAGTTTGGACAAATTATTCTTCGTAATATGTATATTCTTTTTGAAACAAGGTGTATATTTACTATATATAACTGCATAAAATTAAGCGTTGCGAGAAATTTCTGTAACTTCTCTGTAGTGGAGAAAAATTCATATCCCATTGGTGTTCATTATTCAGAGGGTTCACTGTATAACAAACGGTTCTGCGAACTCGAAATATTTTAACCGGTTCTAACGAATCAGCTGAATAGCACCACTGGTTATAGTGAGTTCACCTTATAAGACTTGAAGTGACACAGAATAACTAAAACAAAATAAGTTAATTATGTGTCACTACACTTGATTTCGCATGCAGTTCTTCTGCAAATGTTCCATGCTGGCTACTTTTGACAAGCTAATACAAAAGAATAGTTGCAACAAAAGTTGAGTGAGCCGTTTACAATAAATTTATGTGCATAACCTATGCCCTGTGGGTTATTATGAATCTGTAAGCAAATATTCGACAATGCGGCTATCAGGGTAACATTTAAAACTAGATGAACATACCGGTTTCACTGTGTTAGACAAACAATTGAACCCCTTTCTTCCTAATAAACGAAAGTTTCAAAAACTCGGACACGTGTCTGCTTATTTTTCCCATCTGCTTTCTCCCCTCATCACCATCATTTTCTTTCCTTCTAGGATATATATTTTTAAAAAGAAGGCTTAATTTCGTATCTACTTTAAATAAGAAGTCCAAATACCAAATTCCATGTTTCTAACCTTCAAACCATAACTATTTCCTTTTCTCTTCTTTTGTTCCGATTTTTACTAAAATATTTTTTTTTTAAATTGCATCACCTTTAAATTATTTTAAATTACGAGCCTAGATACAAAAGATCAAATTTCTAAGCTCATAGGATTCAGAGATATGGCCATCTTATTAAAATACCTCCCACCTCTTTCCCTGTTCCGCCCCTTTTCTTGCATTCTAGATTTTGGCAAATAAAACCTAAAACATGAGGTTAATTATTTTAAATGACAAGTACAAATAAATCTTCAAGTATCTAAGGCCTAAGAGATTCAGAGGTATGGCCACATTGTTAAAGTACTTTCCTCTCCTTATTCCCCCTTTCCTCTAGAATTCCCAAAATTCCATCCTTAGTGGTGCCATACCTCACAAATCCTACGTATTGTCCAAATTTCAAGTTTCTAACTTAAGCGCTTTGGCTTGTGCGAGGATCAGTCTGTCCTCACTAAAAACTTTGAATTTTAGGTGCTGGTCTACTTTTGGCGCATCACATTTTGGAAGATCTACAGCAAACGATTCTTGACACATTTCTTCCACTTTCCGGTTTCTTTTTGCACAACATGCACTAAATTAGGAACTCTAAAGACTATAGTGAATGAACCACGAACCAACTAAATAGTACGAATGCTATCTCATCGAGTCATGGCTGACGCGCAGCAGGGGGACTCGAGAGGCAGCGATGGGGTGCGTCCGAAGGGAGCAGGCATGTTAGCGACGGAGGGTATACGCATAAACAAGGATGTGAAAAAACAATTAAAATATCTGTAGCAATTCTTATCTTCAAAAACACCTAATTTTGATCCTTAAAAAAACATAGCTGATACACGAGTATTAGATTGTCTTCCTTTCTTACCTTCACGACAGAAAATAGTGAAGGCAGGGTTATTGCCTCTGGTCTAATATTTACTTCTTTCCCACACTTTCCACATTTGATGGGTAAGGGGAAAAAAGGAAGGAATATCACTAAAAAGCATTCTCGAGAAAACGGCGTTTTAATATTGAAACCGCGTACGAAATGAATAGGCGTAATCACATTTTTGCCCCTTATTACATGGACATTCCTACATCTACTCATGCAAAGCATATACTGTCAAATTGTACAAGAGTCACCACCAGATAGGACAAAGCACTCGTTGAAGCACACACATGGCCATTCCTTGATTTTTCACGCTTCATCATACCATGACTCTGCAGAAACTTTATAATCCTTCTCTCTTTTATCAGGCAATTTATTTGAATATATATATATATATATATATATATATATATATATATATGTTAGTATTACATCCATCGCGGGTGTCCATAACAGACGTATGAACCGGATCCGATGTTTACTTCTACCCTATTTGTTTTCGGTAGAACCGTCTGCTCGAGGGAAACCAAATAATTATAATACTTCATTAATTATATCGAGTCGTACGCTAACAGTAAAACTCCACGCAGAATTATTATAACCCGTCATTAAAGCGGTAATGTAGTACCGTTTTCCTATGGAAGCATCCCCTCGCTCCTGCTCTGTCCCCAACATTAGCCCTGCCCTTACTCGGTTAGATGGCATTGGTGCTTTTTAGCGTCCACCTAGCACATGTTGTTCCTTTTGCACTGTAGTGTTTATGCCATATAAACGCAAATCTTAAAAGAATACTTGTAATTTTTCGGCGATCTCTTCTGATGGACCCCTTGAATATTATCTATGCCAGGTCAAATTTTACATGGCGCTTAGCGCAGATCATTGAAGAGATAACGGGAAGGAAACTAGTAAAGAATTATAATTTTCCAACAATTATTTCCAGTCGCATGCCGAATGCAAACATGTACGCAGAACTAAGCATTACAGGAGCAAACGATTCAAAGATATTTCGACATATTTCTTGCACATTTCGGTTTCTTTTGAACAACATGCACTAAATGAGGAGCTCTAAAAAGACTACAGTGCATAAACCACGAACCACTAAAAAGCACAAATGCTATCTACCCGAGTCAAGGAAGGAGCTCAGCAGGGGAGCCCGAGCGGTAGCGAGAGTGTGCGTCCGTACGGAGCAGGCACATCAGTGACGGGGGATATACGCATAAACGAGAATTGTGGAAACCACTTAAAATATCTGTAATCATTCTTATCTAAAAAAGATACCTAATTTCGAAACTTAAGAAAAAAAGCTGATACACTATTGTTATATTGTCTTCCTTTCTTACATCTACGGCAGGAAAATAGTGAATGTAGGGTTATTACCTGTGCCCTTCATTTTTAAATCTTTTCCACACTTTACAGGGTTGATTTTACGCTTCATCATTACATTAGTGTAAACCATACAGTTATTGGCCGGGTGACAGTTATTGGCCATTTCACGAACTAAATCCTGTTTTAAGCACACCTGTTTTTTTTCTGCATCACCATTATAGCAAAGGAGAGAGCAATACTTTACTTGTGTGTTGGTGAACTGAGTTGGTCACGTGAGGATATATGGCGGCTTGCATGTAGACGTCTTGTTTTCGACAGGTAATTCTTATAGATTTTGTAAGGAAATCTTTCTAGTTTCTTAAGATCCTAGCTTATGCATTGAGCCTAATAATGTATTAGTTTGGCATTTTTGAGATTGTAAACATATAACTTGACAAAATTATTTAAAACTAGCTGACATTTTGATTGCCACAACGTCAACAATAGGGTGGCTAATTACTCGACCATTAAATTTTCTTCTTTGACAGTAATTAGCCTCCCTGGTCAATAACTACATTTTCTATGTATTGAATTTAACTTGTTTTTTCCTATCGAAAAATAGTCGTTATACTTAAACTTTTCATATGTAAAAATTTTACGTTCCTACGATGTTCTGTTACAATTAATAGCCGGGATGGCTAACAACTATCTTCTGCATGGCTAATAACTATCGCCCTCCCTTTTTAGAATAACATATTGCATTTGAGTCAACTAACCGATAGTTTTATTTTATTTTGGAGATTACACAATGCCAAAACGACCATCATATTCACCACAAGCATTAAGTAATGCAATTAAAGATGTTATGGATGGAAACAGTTCGATCAGAATAGCAGCAAAGAAATATGATGTGCCACGTGCAACATTACAATTTAAATTGAAAAACCCTGGCAACAAAGAATCGTTTGGCCCATCGCCGGTGCTTACTTCTGAAGAAGAAGCTATATTAGTGAAGTAAGTAGGCCTATATTAACTGTTCTTGTTGATATGCAGCCTCAGGTTTAGAATGTTTGTGTAACGATCGTGCAATATTTTACAAAAATTGCTGGGCGTATCCAATTATTTTAAAACGTTTGACTAATTAAATAATTGAAATTAAGTAATTTATTTTATGTCCGACCGTTAAATCTTTTCGGGTAAGAGAGATAAAACAAGAAGATTACTGAAAGATAATAAAGATTTTGAAAACGCCCTATCATACTGGTACTCGAATTTGGGACTGAAAAGGTAGTTACTCCCATGACCAAATTTTAATGTTTCTTTCAAGTAGCACCTACAAGGGGGAAATGTTAGTAGGATACTACATAACATTTTTAGCATCAAAGATAACCAATTCTAAAACGCAAAAAGCCTAACCTAACTTCATGTAACGTAAAACACAAGAACCTAAATTCATCTAACGTTATTCGTTCCACTTACAATAACGAATATAGACTGCCCTTACTAAATTCAAATATAGGCTTATATAGTTTATCAGCCATGATGCTGAATTGAAATTTGCGAATAGTTCTGTAACGTCTATCTTTGCTATCTATCTTTCATAGGTGAATACAGGAGCTGGCTCGGAAAGGCTTTCCGAGGAAGAAAGAAGATATTCAAGACAGTGTCCAGCTTTATTTGGAAAAGAAGCCAAGACCTAATCCCTTCACAAACAATCGTCCTGGCAGTGGATGGATGAAGGTAAGGACACTTGTATTGAGTTAAACAGTAACATTCATTGTTATTTATTCAGATGGGCTAAGATACTTAAATCTAATGACTAAAAAAATGGACTAATGTGCAAATAAAATTGAAAATATCATATCAATCAGTTTTTATGAGCTCAGTATTTCTCTGTAATATATATATTTGCTACTCCAGCGAATATATGGCAGAAAGTGCAGAATCCATTTTCTTAGAACAGTCAGAAAAAAATGTGCCAGTGCTGATTCGTACTCGCTATATTTCATTAAACCAGATGACTCACTTGCATAATGGTTAAGGTGTCTTATTTATCTGTGTGGGTTCACGTGTTGAAACTCCGTCTTATCTTCTTCCTGAAATAGCGCTTTAATATATTAAAACTTGAATTCCATTATTTTTCTCATAGCATGTGAGAACCCTTTACTTTAAGCAGAACACCAACACAGCAAGTGACTTCCTGTTAGGTCAATTTAGATCACTCTGCTGTACTATTGTTACAATGAACCTATTTATGATGCGAAGAAATACATTAGTAACATATTGGCAAGTGTACTTGACAACATACTGAAAGTATATTAATGTTACACATATTGTGCTGCTTACAGAAAAGTTTTGAAGGAATAATACACTTTCGGGAGGCTTACTTTCGGAACTAGGTCATCTTAAAATATGCCATACGACAGGCACGTAGCCAGGATTCCGAGGGGGGGGGTCCGAGACATGAAATACTGTGGTTATCACACCAGAGTTCGATTATTCTAAGCTATTTTACTGGTAACATTTGTTCGTTTAGTCAGGATTTCGTGATGGGCGGGGGGGATGTTTGATATGAAATATTGTTATCACACCAGGGGCTTGATCAATTTTACCAGCAACATGTTGGTTTGTTAAGACTAAAATTAGGACGTTAGCAAGGACGCCGATTTCTCTAAATTTGGGGAGTCCATTCAGATGCAGAAGACAAATTGCATTCAAATTATGCCAATATATTGTATATTCATAAATACAACAATGGGGCCCACATGACCTTTGGGGGGTCGGGCCCCCTTGGCCCCCCAGGATCGGCACTCATGCATGTTAGTATTTTAGTAACAAACTATGAAGAAATCTCGAATAAAAGAATATTTATAAAATATTTTTTTTAAAAAAATTACAATATCTACGTTAATTCTTTTGTTCATCCAAATATAACAATTTTCCTTTCATTATGACCTCAACTATTAAAAAAAGTACGTATCCAATAATGTCTTGTAAAATATTTTATATCTGCATTCCTTTCTCTGTTGAATCAAATGTTAACAGGACTTTCTTTCCACGTAACTTTTTTGTTTTATTATTCCGTCAACTACTGTCTGTTCTAAACGACAAGTTAAAGGAGCAATAGAAAACAGTTTCTGAAATAACATGTTTGATACTGCAAGGATGCGATGACGAAAACTTGTTTTTATTTTTAGGTTTATTTTATCTTATATTTTATCTTTATTTTTAACGCTGATTCTTCCTATTTCTTGTTTCTTTTTGTTTCATCTATTTTTTATTTATGGTCTCGAAGGGGGGGTCCGGACCCCCCGGACCCACCCCTTGGCTACGTGCCTGCATACGATCACTGTAATCGTAGAAAACGTATAAATGTGTAGTAGTAAGAGTATTAAGAGTTTTATTATTAAGAATACTTTTCTCATGATCTGTAAATTTCGTTGCAGAGTTTCCTAAAACGCCACACAGAAATAACAGAACGAACGAGCGAGGGAGTCACACTAGCAAGTTTATGTGTAAGTGAAGAGAATATAAGAAAATGGTTCAAAGACATTTCCGAATATATCCATGAGAAAAATTTAGAAGATGTCCTGAAAGATCCCCCAAGAGTTTTAAATGGCGATGAAACAGGTTTCCAAATATGTCCAAAAACAGGTAAAGTTCTTGCTGAGAAAGGCGCTAAAAATGTATACAATGTAGAACAAGGCTTGCCAAAAGAACAAATCACTGTTCTTCACACGTTTGCTGCTGATGGATCTTCCTGTCCTCCTCTAGTTGTTTATCCTTACAAAAGAATTCCTGAAACGATTACTACATCAGTTTCATCTACTTGGGGTGTAGCACGAAGTGACAGCGGGTGGATGACAGCACAAGTGTTCTATGAATATGTAAGCAATGTTCTTCATCCATTTCTCGTCCAACAAAAAGTAACATTTCCAGTAATTCTTTTCCTGGATGGGCACAAGGCTCACCTAACTTATCAACTGAGCGTATTATGCAAACAACTACATATAGAGGTCATATTACTGTATCCGAACGCCACCAGAATTTTGCAGCCAGCTGATGTAGTAGTGTTTCGGCCCATCAAAGTAGCGTGGCGTAAGTCAGTACGGAAGTGGAAAACTAATCACCCCCATGAAGCACTCACCAAAGTGTCATTTGCATCTGTCTTACAAGATGTAATCGATTCTTCGCTAAAACCAGAGAACTTAAAGAATGGCTTTAGAGCGTGTGGCCTTTACCCCTTCGATCCAGACGCTATAGACTACTCCAAATGTCTTGGTAAATCGACCGAAAAAATGCTCCCGCAACCACAAAGCTGGAAAGATGAAGAAAAGCCCACGTTATCTTATTCATCGTTTTCAAATATCGTTGGAGAAGACAGAATGAATGAATTTGAAAGAATGGACAAAGATGGTTACCAAGGTGACTATGGATCCGACTTGTTTGCCTTGTTTTGTTTGTGGCTTTATTTCAACAAAACAGATCAAAACATGGAAGCACATCATCCTTCCACGTGGGTACAGAAAGAAGCACAAAGTGATTCGAATGAAACAAGCCCTAGGCAGGATGAAACTTGCAATCGTAATAGTCCACACGACTTGGATGAAGATATTATGATAACAGTAAGTGGTGAACCAAGGCAGTCTCCTGCCCCATCGGGTTCTGTTAATAGTCCTACATCAACTTCTGGTTTAGGTAGTTTCCTTCTATGGCCAGAAACTCCCAAGAGAAAAGGCAAAAGAAACACTGAACGGATTCCTTACGCTATAACATCAAAGCAATATCAGGAAATACTTGAAAATAAGCGGTTGTCTAAAAAGAAGAAACAAGAAGATAATAATGAGAAGAAAAGAAAACGCAACGAAGCGAAGGAAAGTAAAACTGATGAAATACCACAGAAAAAGGTTAAGAAAGGTTTGTTTGAAAGTAGTGGCAAGAGTAAAGTTGAAGAAAATTGCTTTACATGCAAACGTAGTGTACACGATAAAGAAGTGATTAAGTGTGATCAGTGTCGAAATTTGTACCTCGTAACATGCATTCCGAAAGCTCACACAATTCACATTCCGGATCCAAGTAATGGTGATGAGTTTCTTTGTCAGAATTGTTTCCATCCAGACGACACAAGTAGTTCATATGAATTGACTGATGAAGATTCTACCGATGTGGAAGATCTCGTAAATATTGCTTCAAATTCAAACAAGAATAATTGCATGTAGGATAGGCCTACAAGTCGGCTGTCGTTTCTAAATATCAGTGAACTAGGCTATATGATTTTATTATATTTCTACACATTCTAGTTACACATAAAGTCAAATAAGAAAGTTCTAGTTACGAATATTATTTTTGCTTCAGAACATCGTACTAACAATTGTATTTACAGTTGTACTTCATAGTAGTCTTATAGTAAACGTTGTATTTTATGAATATAAAAGTAGTAATTAATTTTAGGTCGCAGTTGACACATGGCCAATAACTATCTTGATAGTGGTCAATTACTTTAAAGAGTGGCCAATAACTTTAACTTTTCGTAAATGTTCATTTAATTTTAGTTTTTGTACACCATTTATGCAGCTTCCTAGTGCATTTATAGCCTATTGTATTAAGAATTAAACACAGTTTCCAGAAAGGTATATTATTTTCTTTTATGCCAAATAGTCAAATCTTGACATAATTTCAAAATAAAAAATTTGCTTAAGTGGCCAATAACTATATGGTTTACCCTACTCTCCAGAAAATTTATAATTCTTTTCTCTTAATCTCGCAATTTTTTTGAAAAAAAAAGTCTGTATTACATCCATCGCAGATGTCCATAATCGACGTATAAACCTGAAATTCCCGCCCTTTACTTCAACCCTATTTGCATTCTTGTAATTTTCCGCCTTCTGCTTCAGTAAATAGTTACACATAGAATACGTTAATTACCATTCAAAATTTATTTCAATATGATATCCACTGACAGAAATTATTTATATTCACACACTGTCTCTTTCACGAAAAATGTTTCACATCGTATTTTACCTATAAACTTTGTTTTCGATAAAACAGTCTGAACAGCCGAGTGAATCCTAATAATTATAATACTTCATTAATTATATTGAGTGCAATTACAAAAGTTAAACTGCACGCAGAATTATTATGACATATCATTAAAATGGTAATGTACTTACCTTTTCCCTCTGGAAGGATCCCCTCGCTCTCGCTCGGTCCCGCATCATCGCCCTGCCCTGTCTCGGTTAGATGGCATTAGTGCTTTATAGCGGCCACCTAGTAGACATTGGCTTGTATTTTTTGCACTCTAGTTTTTATGTCATACATCCGGCCCCATATATATAAACGCAAATCATAAAAAAATAATTGTAATTTATCGACAATTACTTGCGATGCCCATCATGAATTTGATCTTTGACATGTGAGATATTTCAAGTCCCCCAGCGCAAATCATTTAGGAGACAAGAGGAAGGAAATCAATAAAAAGAATCGGTTCGGTTTTATTATACAGATTGTAAAATGTACGAAAAAAATTGCCGAAGTCAATAATTTGCCGATTTTATGTTGAGAACAGAACCCAACGGCAAGGTTCTAGAACTCAGGTTCCTCTTCCCATTTAGCTGTAATAAAGACAGATCACAACGTGTCCTGCGGGGCTCTAACCCGCCTTCACTCGCTCCCCACCCAACACAAGTAAATACTAGTGATGTGTAAAGAATGTACCAGGAGTGTACTAGGCATGCCAGTAATATTCCTTAGGGCAGTGCTTTTCAACCGGGGGCACGCGTACCTCTGGGGACCAGGGACGTACGGAAGGGGGGGGAGACGGGGGTCCGGACCCCCCCCCGAAATTTCGACTTTTTAAAAATTTAGCCTAATTTTAGGGGCAATTTTAGCAATTTTAATATAAAATAGCTTCATATTTAGTTTGAACCCCCCCCGAAATAAATTCCTGGGTACGCTACTGCTGGGGACACGTAATTCTAAAATACGCATATTTTGAAATTTCCCATGTTAATTTTTTGGGGATGTTCACTTTATCCCCTGTAAAGAGTCTTTTGATTGGTACGTTGATTGTCCATTTGTTTGTTCTCTATTTGCCCCTATTTTAAAACAGGACACGTGTATTAGATTTAATAAGCTCATTTCGATTTAATTTCTTTTAAACAGCTTCAAAGGTACACAATTGGATGGTGAATTCTGACTAGGGGTACGTGAGGAAAAAGGTTGAACAGGACTGCCTTAGAGTAATGTCTGTGTGTCGCATGTGTTAAGTGTAATATATACCAGAGGAAGTGGTGTACGAAAGGAAATAAAATCTTTCAGTTTTCCGTCACATGATTATGCCGGTTAGGCTAAAGTAGACGGCGATAATGAGAGTTGAGTTGATTTTGAGTTTAACGTTCCGTTCAGCAGCGAGGCTATATGAGACCTGGACCTACTGATTAACGTGGAATCCGAACCACATGAGCTCCCGCCGGGAATCGAACCCGGGCCTGGTGGTAATGAGAAATGAATGAAATGGTGGAATGAAGAAAGTGGAAGGAAACACGAGAAAACCCAGAGCACAGTGTTTGTCCACCACAAAGTTCACACGGCGCAAGGTGGGATCGAACCAGGGACCCCAAGCACCGGAGAAGAATGCTCTACCACTGATTCGCCGCGCCCCCGTGGCTGCGAATGTGGATTTTGGAGGATACGACCGGCCGAAATTTCGACATTTATGTAAATTTAGTATAATTTTACGGTTAACTTCACATATTTTACGTATAGTTTACCTTCATATTGATCTACGCTTAAAATACTTCATTTTCTTAATTCCAGTATCGATACGCAACTTTAAAATAATTTCTGTTCTCACAAATAGCTAATTCTTTACATTAAGCAGAAACAGTGCGAGGTTAAATCCTTTTCTAAAGTTCTCTTTACGAGATACTTCTAGAACACTTGTCCGCATTATGAGTGCTAGAACATAACTGTCATAAAGCAAAACTCGCGAAACTAAGGTTGGTTAGTGCTTCTGTAGCATATTTCCTCTTTAATGTAGAAACAAATATTCCTTCTACGTGAATTTTTCAGGCAATAACATGCACCCTTCTACTGTGTTCAAAGATTTGATAACATATTCATCTCTGAACCTTGTCACTGTTCTGCTCGAAGTAAAGACATGTCCTTAAAATTAATTTTCTGAAAATAACATGTAGAAAAGGAACATAGGCTTTCAGAAAGTTACTAGACCAAAATTCTTCATTTTTTTTTTATTTATGCATTTATAAATTGTGCTAACCATGGATGATCACAACTATCCTGGAAAATAATATTAAGAAAATTGTATAGATTACACACTGTATTGAATAGACTATGAGTAATATGTGCTTTCTTGTTTAATTTTTGATACGTACAAAAATAAAATAAAATTGAAAAGCTACTTATTAGAATGTAAGTACTTACGTTTATTTACATTTTCTCTCGGCCTATGTAATTATGTACTTGCAATATTTACTTACTAGATATTCGTTATTTAAAATAGCTAACGAATAGATTTTTTTCTTATTTCCTTGAGACATTTTACAAGTTTAAAAGTTAACGAACAATTTTAGTTGTCACATACTCATTTTGCAACTTACAAATAATCTAATGATCGCAAGAATCTTCTGTGAAAACCTCATAGCCCACACATGTGTTCCACTTCTCACTTAAAATAAACTTGAGTCTCTCCCGAAGAGACGACGTTATCGTCTTCGGAAAACAGAGAAAAAAATATACAAAAAGAAAGGTAAGTGGAAGTGATTTATGTGAGAAAAGAAGGTGAATTGTTGGTAACGAAGATAGAAAACAATGTATTATGCGGAGCTCTAACCCTTCTTCATTCGCTAACGCTCGCTCTTCAATGCTGTCTGAATTTAATGTTGGTAACGTAATTTCACGTATGAAACCATACAACAACCGGATCGGAAGTATATCGCAAAAAAGTAGTTGCAAAAGCTGGCCCCCAATGCTAAAGAACAGCCAAAATTAGCAAACTACGAATTTACAAATGATGAAAAGGAATCATTTTGTAAAGTAATTTAAAATTATGTAGAAATAGAGATGAAATACTGTTAATAAACTCTGAACCACCATTAGTAATAGAGGACGGTCTGTCTCCTCAATCTGACACGAATTTCTGAAGAGGTACTCGAACTTTTTTACATGTGAATTAACGTATGGAATTTCGAGAAATAGGTAGAATCAAAGGTCGTATATGGCAATGTTACTAAATATAAAGATATGTAAGTATCTTGCAAGTTTTGTGAACATAAATATGTATGTGCAAATGTTGATAAATGTTTGGTGAGACATGTATCTTCTAGCATTTACACAATCTACTTGGTTTATAAATTTAATGTGTTTATAATACCAGTCAAGTTGAGCAAATCCACTTACATATAAATTTAAACTCTTACTATATATTTTTTTCACACATATTTAATTGATAGAACATATTGTAAATAAATATATATTTACGCGTACTCTCTAAACATAATAAAGTGTTAATAGTGTAACATAGTACCGTCCAGAATATACAGATTTTAAAGAATCTTCTGTGGACAACAGTAATAATATGCTGTGATATAAAAATTAATTCAACTTTGAATTCATAATATACTAATAGAATGCAATTTTCTTTCTGATTGTACACCTTGCCTCAAAAGGTTGAGTGCATTCTTTATTGCTGTATCGAGGCAAAAAATTTCTAAGTCCGACTCCGGGTGTCTTCGGGAAAAAGTATACCAGGTTCGAACCTCGAAGCCAACCTTTGCAATCGGGAAAAATCTTGCAGATGTGTTTTTCTTCTTTTAAATATAATAAGACTTGTTACCAATTATATATAAAAAAGCAACATTGATTGAAATACTTAATGATACAATATTTCGAAACTGTATTAATGCCAGCACATACTTGTTTGTCATTTTGCTCTCCATACTTAATGGAATATTTAGATACGTAAACGAATCTTTCCATATGTAAAAGAATGGTGAAAGTTAAGACATAGAACATTATTCTCTCCTGAGTACTAAAATAAAAGTCAAAGTAGAACAAAAACAGCGTTTGCAGTGGATATGAATGTAATTATTATCTTAAATACCGTAATATATCGCTAGAAGTATTACTCGAGAAGCGCTTGTGCTAGCTCAGTGGTACGCCGTTGGATTTCAAATCGTAAGGTCGAGGGTATGATTCCCATCTGAGTGAATGTTTTTTTATGAAATTCTATTTTCCGCAATGCATGAAAAATTATAAAATAATTACATTAAAATACGTCAGTTGTATATATATAACATATAATCATTGCAGAACATAGTGATTATTATGTTTAAAATATAACAGGTGTTCACAGTACGTTGCTATTCTATGATGTATGTGAATGTTAAATACAAATTAAGAAAATAATATCATCGCAATAAATAAATTATGTAGTGTATTTATTTGCAGCTATTTGTCATATAGGGGTTACTTCTGAACATTCGTATTACAGCATGTCATTGATATTCTTGAAAAATTATTCGAGACATAAAAAGACGGTATAAACAGAGAATCCAAAGTCGGAACGCTCCCAAGAAATTCATGAACCCCAAAGGTCACGTGAGCAGACTGGAATTGTCCTTATGAAGCATGCCACAGCAGAAAGTCTACATAGATTTTCAATTCAATACCTGATATATGCTTTTGCAATGTGGAAGTGGTGATGCCTTTCGTCGCTCTCTCTCACTTTCTCGCTCGCTCACTCTGTATTTATATATATGAAGGTGGATGTATCTGTGTGTTTCGACATAATTCTGATATGTCTAGAGCAATTTTAAACCATATTTCTTACAATCTGGAAAAGAGTACTGTTGGGATATCAAAAATGCTAGAAAAAGATCGATATTAGTATCGAATCCATAGTTTCGTGGTCGCTTAGGTAAACAGTTCTACTTTCAATTCAAGTCAAATTAAGCTCCCATTAGCACACAGGGTGGTTACGTAGCGACAAAAAATATCGAAATCAACCAATATTAGAGTCGAAGCGTAAGTTTTCAGTGCCGCATTTCCCATTAGTCCAACTAGGCCCGTGCCTAGAGGGCAACATATTTCAAGAGCGCAAAGTTTAAAATTTTATTTTTTTTTCGTATGAAAAAGTTGAAAAAAACCAAGAGCGAATATACTATTTCATGAGCAGTCCTCTTTTACTATTCTAATATATTTAATGATAGCGTAAGAAATCTGAAAATAATTCAGAACATGTTTCCCATTTATTTTTTGTTACGTAATAATAGCTGTAGCATCTAGTATTTAACTGCAATAAATTCACTAATTAAGCATATTCGAATTAAGTTTTATTGGTAAGTTAGGGATCAAGGGACGGAGAAATGTGTAGTTATTGGGGGCATCGAGAGCAAAAGTGCGTAGGGACGCCGAGCTTCTAAATGCAGCAATGTTCGCTAAATTAATTGGTAGAAATTTTAATGCCATTTAAGACCAAATTTAGTCCTAGCAGTGGCAGTATCCGTTTGCTGTCCTAGGAGAAATGAAAGGGACTGACATCAAAATTATAAAAAAGTCCTACATTAGTGTCGAATCTATAATTTTGAGGGTCTCTTAGGTAAAGATTGGAACTTCAGATGCCATGTAAGTTAAGCCCTCATTAACACAATGAAGCAGTTTGTGAATTTTGTGACATGTAGAAATGATTGAAAATAACCAATGTTAGTATACAACCCATATCTTTCGTGGTCGCCAAGTTCATTGGGAGCAGTTCTGATGACCTTTAAGTTTAAGTTCAACTTCCAGTAAGAGTAAGATCCCCCAGCACATCTAATAAGGAGAGCGTAGTTCTGGAATGTCTGGGACAACCTTTACCAAACTTGGGGGACATATTACTTTCAATCTAAGAAGAAAATATTGTAGTAGTATGAAGTTATGGACGTTGGGAGGTGTGACATGTAAGAATAATGTAAAACGACTGATCTTAGTGTTTTATCCATAATTTTCTCGGTCGTTGAGAAGGATAGTGATGCCCCCAATGGAGGTTAGATCCAAATTCATCCCCATCTTCACAGGATGATGGCCTGGGAGAGCTGAAAGTAAAATCTCAAAAATTACTTAAATATTTGTCGAATTCATAGTTTTCGGAGTGAGAAAGCGTTTCTAATAACTTTGGAAGGTAATTTGTACCCACATCAAGATGGGCTTTTTAATCATATCAATTTCTCACCTTAAGAAGAAATTACCATTACAATTATGATATTAAGCCAACCTTTGCAATCGATTAAAAAATTATGTGGATGTATGTTTCGTCTTTTAAATGAAACAAGACATGTTAAAATCAAAGATGGAGTGGGTCAGTGGGTCGGTTGGTAAGTGGGTGAAATGGGTCAAGATTTGTGAGGGGATCAGTGGATCGTGGGTCAAAAGGACGTGACCTACTGCGAAACACCACTCACTGTGACTCACACTGGCCCACCCGGTGGCCACCCTTTTAGTCCAAAGATATTTCGTCCAGAGACATTTAATCCAAAGACATTTGATCCAAAGGACAATTCGTCCAAATGACATTTCGTCCAAAATACAATTGGTCCAAAGGACATTTCGTCCAAAGGAGAATTGGTCCAAAGGATATTTCGTCCAGGGATGTTTAGTTCAAAGCACATTTCGTCCAAAGAACATTTGGTCCGGTAACGCTTGGGGGTCAAGGGTTTGTTTCTATTAGAAGAGTAAAAGTGATTCATATAACATTATGACTTAGTAGCTTCTTATTTCTAAAGGAAATTTGAAATAGAGATTTATTCCGCAATTTTCATTTTGATAGAACAAATAATGCTGAGATATTCAGAAAAACGTAAACGCCTGAAAACAACATGGCCGAACAACAGGAGTGAGGGAAAGGTTGTAGTGTGAAGTATGTTGCTGTAATAACTGCTAACATGACATCTAAAATTTTCATGTTGTGAATGAAATAGTTCTAAAATAAGTACCGGTAACTAAAATTAATGGAGTTTAAATTTGAGTAAGTTAAATATTAGGTATTCAAGCCCTTGTGTTAGAAAAGTGAAAAATTATGTGTCAAGTATCTTTGAAGAAATACTGAGAATAGAAAAATACACATGTGTGAAATATATTCTTAGTGTCCAAAGATAATACTCTTAAACAATCACATTCTTGGCTGCAACATTGTGAAAAGTGATTGACAAATATAAGATGAAAGTTGGATTATTTCGTGTAGAATATACGTATCTTTTCAGGTTAACCACAAGTCTGGTTTCTATTTGTAGACTATTGATAATGTGTAACTTTGGCAGACGTTTCTACACAATTAGTGAGTTGTATGACAAACCAGAATTGTTAACTTGTCTTGTATTTTTTTCAGTGTTACTCCTTATGCAAATATAGTATATACCTTTGCTTTCATATTAATTTTCTCGGATCAGCACAGTACATTTAAGATATCCATTGCAAAGCCTCAAACCAGATACAAGATTCACATGACCATGCGGAGGCAATGTTGTCGGCAAATGAAGAGGGAGTATGCTCTTCAAAGGGTTGTTTATCATTTTGGGAGGTGAATTCCTTAACCAACGAAGCTACAACTGTATTTCTGCGAAGCTAAAACTGTATTTTTTGTAAAATTATTAATGAAAGCAAAGAAAGGTAGCCATTTATTTTTCAGGCGTTTACGTTTTTTTCTGAATATCTCAACATATATTTGTTTTATCGAAAAGAAAATTGCAGAATAAATCTCTATTTCAAAATTTTCTTTAAAATAAGAAGCTACACAAGTAATATTTCCCAAGTGTAACACTCCAATTTTGATTAAAAAAAGTTGGCAGGCAGATACTACACATAAAATAAGTAAATACGTGTTTTTTTATTTTCTGCGGAAAAACGGTTTTAGGGGGGCAAATGCCCCCACCCAAAATTTTGAAAGTTGTCGCCCGAAAGCAAGAAGAAGTGGACCGAAATGAATGAAATCGTGCACAAATATTGTAGACGAAAAATGAGAGAATACGGGTTTCGTGTTTTTCTAGAAAGAATGGTTGGGTGGCGCGCGGACCCCTCCAAACCTTTGCTCATGAAATATCAAAAGTGGTAGTAACAGTATGTCAGAAGTGCCTAAATTTACATGAAGAGTTGCAACGAAACTTTGTGTATGGACAATATGCAAGAAATAAATAAACACGGGTTTTTTTTTATTTTCTGCGAAAAAAGGGTTATAGGGTGCAAAAACTCCCACCCAAAGTTTTGAAAGTTGAAGCCCGAAAGCCAAGAAGAAGTGGACCGAAGTGAATGAAATTGTATGTAGATATTGGATACGTAAAATAAGGCCATTCGTGTTTCACAAGTGTCTCCATCTGATTTCTTCAAATTTGGCAGATCAACAACAAGCACAAACAGTATAGTGTATTTTATAGCATATCAGGAGGCACCTTTAACCCTTACAATGTTTTTCCGCATAAACAAAAACACGTGTCGATTATTTTCCTGTTTGCTGTTGATGTGCCAAATTGGAAGCAAAACGGATAGGGATACTTCAGAAACACGAAAGACCTTATTTTACATAGGGTCTCTAAAATGACTACCCACAATTTCATTTGCTTTGATCCACTACTTCCTGCGCTATTACGGTAATATTTACTTTTTCCGGAGAAGGCCTAGGCCCCAACACTGTTTTCCGCACAAATTAAAACACGTTTCGTTTATTGTTTTGCGAATTGTCCCTATACGAGGTTTCGTTGCTATTCTCCATACTCTTTAAGAACCTCTGACGTATAATTATTTGCACTTTAGACATTTCGTAATCAACAGTTTAAAAGGTCCGTGATATACGCAACCGTTTTTTTAAAGGAAAATACGAAACCCAATTACCTCAATTTACGTCTACAATATCTATGCACAGTTCCATTCAATTCTGTACACTTCTTCTTGCCTTTTAGGCCTCAAATTTCAAAATTTTTGGTGGGGGATTTTGTCCCTTAAAACCATTTTTCCTCAGAAAATAAACTCGCATTCGTTATTTTTTGCGTATTGTCCCTACACAATATGTCTTTCCAATTCTTCATGTCCTTTAAGCACTTCTGACATACTGTTATTCGCACTTTTGATGTTTCACGATCAAAGTTTTGTAGGGGTCTGTGTCCCAAACCAAACCTTTTTCTTTTTTCCAGGAAAACACGAAACCAGTATTCCTTCATTTTATGTCTACAATATCTGTGCACAATTTCGTTCACTTCGGTCTACCTCTTCTTGCCTTTCGGGCGTCAACTTTCAAAATTTTGAGTAGGGGCTTTTGCCCCCCTAAAACCACTTTTCCGCAGAAAAACACGTATTCGTTTATTTTGTGTGTAGTATCTACCTGCCTATTTTTTTCAAAATCGGAGTGTTACACTTGGGAGGTATTACTTGTGAGTCATAATGTTATATGCATCACTTTTACTCTTCTAATAGAAGCAAACCCTTGAAACCCCAAGCGTTACCGGACCAAATGTTCTTTGGACGAAATGTGCTCTGAACTAAACATTTCTGGACGAAATGTCCCTTGGACCAATTGTCTTTTGGACGAAATGTCCTTTGGACCAAATATCTTTAGGACCAATTGTGTTTTGGACGAAATGTCCTTTGGACCAATTGTCTTTTGCACCAATTGTGTTTTGGACGAAATGACCTTTGGACGAAATGTCCCTGGACCAAATGTGTTTGAACTAAATGTCTGGACGAAAATCCTTTGGACGAAATGTTCTTTGGACCAATTGGCTTTTGGACGAAATGTCCTTTGGACCAATTGGCTTTTAAACGAAATGTCCTTTGGACGAAATGTTCTTTAAACCAGTTGTGTTTTGGGCGAAATGTCCTTTGGACCAAATATCTTTTGGACAAAATATCCTTTGGACCAATTGTCTTTTGGACAAAATGTTCTTTGGAGAAATTGCTCTTTGGACCAAATGTCCCTGGACCAAATGTGTTTGTGCTAAATGTCTCTGGACGAAAATCCTTTGGACGAAATATCTTTGGACGAAACGACCCCCAACTACCCACCGTCTCATTCTGTTCTGCGCATTGTAGACAGCTTCTTCTGAACACTGGTGAGCTTGTCTACGTTTTACTCTAAATATCTCCATTTTTCTTCTTCTGAATCTCCATTTCTAATGAAAAAAGGTCAGGCATTTTTGGATTTTGATATTTGCAATTGTAAGAGTGGCAATAGCAATAGAAGTTCAATTTTGAGATACAGCTTGTGAGCTTTTAGAGGAGCTAACTTCTGGAAAAAAATTTGAATCACCTGTAATATATGAATTATTATACCTAGTATAGAAAACTGAAAGTAACTATGTCTGCGTGATTATCACGGTCAAATTGCAAAGTCAAATGAAATGACATTTGGTATATAATCAGGTCCCAATCCCAACTGGGAAGTTATCATACGCATATCACTTTCATTATAACAGATATCCTCCGTGGGGAGTAGGTGTCCGAATTTTTGCTGGGAAGTTATCATACGCATATCACTTTCATTATAACAAATATCCTCCGTGGGGAGTAGGTGTCCGAATTTTTGCGAAAAACTGAGTATCATACAAGCCGTTCAACTTAGAGAGCTTAAATTCAGTATATAACTCTTTACTAAAAATAAACAGAACGTGTCCTGGCATTTTTAAAAATGTGTTTTATGAGCGGGGGGGAGGGTTTCTATATGTTGGAAATTGGTAGTGCGTTGGCTTGTAAAAATTATCGAAAACGATTGATATTAGTTGAGAAACTAATTGAGGAATGAAAACGACAGTCCTTTGCATTTTATACCCACTGCTTTCTAATATAATAATTGCTGAAACTGGTGTTTAATATATGGATCGTTCAGAGCATAAGGCAATCAAACCATAAAGTTGTGAGAAAAATAGACATAACATTTGTATTCCAACCTTAATTTCATGAGCATTTTAAATTAGTACGGCATGCTTAATTATATGGAAAACTAGTTTTTCTTTCTTTTCTTCTTACGTTAGTCTACTTTATCTTGATTTCGTAGTTTCAAATTTCATCCTGTTTTCTACTGAAATGCATATGTAAGCCAAGAAAGAAATAATTATATATGATGAATTTAAATTCATCTTTATTTGGAAGATGAGGAACACTTTACTATTGTATATCGTAAAAGTCAGATCCACCGGTATTGTAACACAGCAGTGCTTGAGCGATTGACGGTAGGAATTCAAACTCCGATAAGTGAACATTTTACAGTCTTGTTTTATTTCAAGTGTAACCTCTTTAGTCAATGGAGAGATGGACGTGGATCATGGATCAGAGTTGATTACGTTGGTGGGTCAGAGTTGGTCACAATGGTTCAGAGTGGTTCATAGTTCGTTGTGGGTCAATTCCGTATTCTACCATTAATTTCATATTTCGGAATCATCCTGTCCTTAACTTAAAGACACAATCATGGAACGTAGAATTTAATATTAGTGATGTAATAAACCCATAATGGGTCGCTTCTTGTTTTACCTTGGTGCATTATACTTTTGCAATGGTAAGACAAGTGTTTACCTCTTCTGGGTAGTTTCACAGTTTCACATTTGTAGAGGTGGTCAAGGAGTATTCAATGAAGGATTTATTACCATCTTGAACGCTTCGCTATTTTGCACAAGTTAGTATAAAGACTCGGGACTCTTACCGTTTTTTTTTTAATTTTAGTAATAATTTTAAATGACATACTACTTGATTCCCCTTACCATTTTCAAATTTTGAGTTGCACCCCTCCTGAGACCCACCAGGGAACCTTGGGGCAAATCTTTTTCCTCGACACGGGGTACCTTTGAAATTATAAAATACATGTTTTCCGGTGTTGACATCTGTTTCATCGTTTCAGACTTTTAATAGTGTCAACGGACTTCATGGATACCATGCTTCTTTATTTTCTTAGTTTTCAGGTACATGCCCCCATGTCGTAAGCGTCAGTGGACCACCGATGCGCAACTGGCAACATTTCGCCAAACGTTGGTGATCCCGCAGCTACGATCCGTGGTGGCCCCACTTCGGTTTTGAAAATTATACCACCAGCGGCAGAGACTCAACGAAACGCCAACGAACCACAAAATTTCTCCCCCAAAATATGTTAAATCGCCCATATCCTTGATTTGTTTATATACAGGTGAGTGTAAAAAACACTAGGGGAAAAAAGCAAGTATCCCAAGGTGGGCGCGAACCTTCAACCTTAAGTTTACTTGCGGCATATTCTTCTGACTTCGCCACGGAAACGATGAAGAAAATCTCGCTTGTACAAGGATAAATTATTGAGGTCTTAATTTAGACAATCAAACAAATCCTTCTATCTCGAGTTCTGTGAGATGGTACTGTGAACCGTTTCGAGATTTATTGCTTTCTGGTGGGGTACTATCTATGTGCAAAATTTGAGAAAATCGCCGACGCGTACCTTCGGAAACTCTCCTCTTTAGTGCAATGTTGACAAGAGATGGTGTGGGTCAATGAAACCTTGATCCACAAAATACTGACCCACTACACATCGTGACCCACAATGACTCAACACCCAACGTGACCCATTCACCCACCATGACCCACTCTGACCCACCACCAACTATAAACAACTCTGAACCGTTGTGACCAACTCCGACCCACTAAAATACATCGTCATTAAGTTTGATCCATTATCCACGCCATTCTCTCTACTGACTTAAGAGGTTATATTTGTAATAAACCAATTTTTTCCAGTAGTTAGCTCCTCTAAAAACTCATAGCCTGCATCTGAAAAGCCAAGCAGTAAGTTCTATTGCCATTGTTACAACTGGAAATATCAAAATCCAAAAGAGCCTGAACTTCTTTCTTCATTACAACCAAATGAAAGAAAGAAGAAAAATGGAGGTCTTGAAAGTAAAACGTAGACAAAGTTGCCAGTGTTCAGAAAATGCTATCTAGAAGGCACTGAGCAGAATGGGTTGGTGGGTCAATGGGTCAGTGTGAGTCACAGTGATGGTGTTTCGCAGTGGGTCCCGCATTGCTGACCTACGATCCATTGACCCACTCATAAATCTTGACCCATTTGACCCACCGACCAACTCAATCTCTGATTTTATATTTAGGATATCATTTAAAAGACGAAACATACATCTACACAATTTTTTTCGATTGCAAAGGCTAGCTTGATACATATACTAGTTGAGATGGTAATTTCTTCTTAAGGTGAGAAATTGATATGATTAAAGAGCCCATTTTGAAGTGGTTACAAACTACATACCAAAGTTATTAGAAAACTATTACTTCGACAAATATTTAAGTACGTTTTTACATTTTATTAATCATATCTCCAAGCCCCTCATCCTGTAAAGATGGGGATGAATTTGAATATAACGCCATTGAGTGCTTCACTACTCATCTCAACGACCGAGAAAACAATGGATAACACTCTACAATCAGTCATTTTACACTATTTTTACATGCCACTCTTCCCAACTTCAATCCCTTGAGGTATCTGAATTCCACAATATTTTTTTCCTTATATTGAAAGTAATGTTTCCCATGTTAGGTAAAAATTGCTCCAGACATTGCGGAGTTTCGCTGGAATATACACGTATACATACATCAAAACATTTAGAGCTGTGTGAGCAATGCTTTTGATGTTGCTCCTGTAAATTCAAAATCCAGGAGGCATAGTCGCTCATACCAAAACGTGGCATTAAATGGCATTGTGTTTGTAATAGTGTCACGAACTGAAACTATGGATTTGACACTAACCTCAGTCACTTGAGATTTTATTTTTCACCCTTTATCGCACGTCATAGTAATGGGTTTTGAATCAATTGAATTGATTTTGAGTTTAATGTCCCGTCAGCAGTGAGGCTATATGAGACGTAGACCTACTAAATAACGCGAACTACGTGAGCTCTCGCTGGGGGCCGAATCTGGGTCTCCCACACCGAAAGCGTGTACGCTATACGCTTAACCACAAAGGAGCTTTACGATAGGAGTTAAATTTGGACTTTAACGCTTTCGGAGTTGTAATTATTAATTTCTGCAACAACGAGAACTATGGATTCGACACTAATATCGATCGCTTTTGCTTTATATATATTGGCGGAGAGAAAGGGACCATATCCATATACAAAAGCCTTGCAGATTATTGAACTGATATCCTTTGGAAAGAAATCATATTCTGCCTTCTTTCTCGAGTATAAATAAGTCTCTTAGACATGACTTCGTGTTTGTAAATTTTCTCTTTACATAGTTTTAGGGATCAGGAGTTTTGTGTCTGTAACGAAGATTGGAGTTTGTGTAATAATTTCTGTTTATACCCGAATAGTCTCTTTACCTTTCAGAAAGCGTAAATCACTTGCTGTAACGAGAAAATTCAGAAGTAACTTCCGATGACAAATAGCTCCAAATAACTACACTACATAATTTATTCATTGCGATGATATTATTTTCTTAATTTGTATTTGACATTCACATATATCATAGAATACCAACGTACTGTGAACACCTGTTATATTTTAAACATAATAATCACGTTGTTCTGCAATGATTGTATGTTATATATATATACAACTGACGTATTTTAATGTAATTATTTTATATATTTTTCATGCATTGCGGAAAATAGAACTTCATAAAAAACATTGACTCAGATGGGAATCGAAACCTCGACCTTACGATTTGAGATCCAATGGCGTACCACTTTTTTTTTAAAAAAAAACTTCCTAACTTATTTCCTACTACAACCACTTTTCAGGACTACTAGACACGACAGGGACACGAACACAGAAACATCGAGGACAGTTAAAATTCCACCCTTGCTACTACAGAGGGACTCTAACCCCCAATGAACTTCACCTAACGATTATCAGTCTAACGCCTCAGACCGCTTTTTTTTTTTAAAAAAAGTTAACTGACTCACCGAACGTGTCTCAGTAAGTTACTTGAACTACTTATTACTTAATTTCACTTGCTTTACTTGACTGTTTTCCAATAACCTAGAACGACAGGAACACGAACACAGAAACATCGAGGACAGTTAAAATCACAAAGGCTCTCCCGGCGGGAAGCGAACCCGGGACCCCGTACACCACAGGCGCACGTGCTAGCCACTAGACCAGCGGGGTGGGCAGACCGCTCGGCTACACCCACCGGCTCTCAGCTAACACAAGCGCTCCACAAATAATACTTCTAGCGATAAATAACGGTATTTAAGATAATAATTACATTCATATCCACTGCAAACGCTGTTTTTGTTGTACATTGACTTTTATTTTATTACTCAGGAGAGAATAATGTTCTATGTCTTAACTTTCACCATTATTTTACATATGGAAAGATTCGTTTACGTATCTAAATATTCCATTAAGTATGGAGAGCAAAATGACAAACAAGCATGTGCTGGCATTAATACAGTTTCGAAATATTGTATCATTAAGTATTTCAATCAATGTTGCTTTTTTATATATAATTGGTAACAAGTCTAATTATATTTAAAAGAAGAAAAACACATCTGCAAGATTTTTCCCGATTGCAAAGGCTGGCTTCGAGGTTCGAACCTGGTTTACTTTTTCCCGAAGATACCCGAAGTTGGACTTTAAAAATTTTTGCCTCGAAACAGCAATAAAGAATGCGCTCAACCTTTTTGAGACAAGGTGTACATAAATTCTCGGATAAGTTCCCATTTTGGGAATATTCCCGAAAATATCTGGATATAGTATACATAAAACTGCATCAGTTCCCAAAGGAGCAGGACGCTCATAGTTAATGTAGTTCGTACATTCATTGAGTATGTACGAACTTACAAAGGGGATAAGAAAGCGACTTTTATTTACTCATCGACTGATACGAAAATAAAAAAGAACGTACTTGTTCTTTATATCTGCATATGTAGTGCCCTTGTACTTTATCTATGACTATATGTGTGTGTGTGGGAGTGGAATTCAACGCATATCGCATGTTTTGTGCACAAGGATATTTCTTACTATTGCACTACGTAGAAAATTTATGGTATTTCATGGAGAAGTGCTAATAGAACACAGAAGAAACGCAGATCAGGGGGTTTTCATTCTTCCCGGGAACTTACCCATCACTAGTTACGTTGCGCCGTAGCCTCTCTTTCTCGCCAGCCTGGAAATTAACTAATATGAGGTTTCGAGTGCAATTTTGAATCTAAATGATACTTTCAAAATTACTATATACATGTTAAGTTTATTTTTAACAATACATTTTCCAACCAAATTAACGATAGGCCTACAAAAAATAACACTTCAACTAAAATTTTAGTTACAGTAAAATGTTCTGAATACATGCCAGAATAGTATTATATTTTATTTACAGACTATATACTGATCTAATTCCCTTGTACTTCGTGAAGACTGGCAGGAGCAGACATTGTGTAGGATTACATTCTCCTGATGGCGTAAGTGTAATCCTGGTTTAAGTCGATCAGTAAAAATTGGAGGAGAAATTGTAAACTTGAAGCGACTAAGGTCGTGCCGTAAGAAAATTACACGGACAAAATATATCAAGAAATAGCTCAACGGAACTTCAACGGCGCGGCAGATATGATCTGATGTGCCAGAAAGCACAAGTATTAGGAGAGAAAGCTTATAAAAGTGTACGATCTTTCGGCATCAAAAATCAACAAGGTAATGTAACCACTGACCATCAGAGAATCCTTAGAATTTGGGAGGAATATATAAAAGATCTGCATGATCAGACCAGCCCCAAAGATATTGCGATCGAAGTAGAGGAAGAGGTAAATGATGATGAAAAAGGACCCAGTATATTGAAAAGTGAAGTAGTACAAGCAATCAAAGACATGAGAAGAAGAAAGGCCACTGGAGATGACATACCAGTAGATTTGCTCAAGGGATTAGGAGACAACGCAATGAAAGTACCGACTTCGCTTATTAACAAGATCTACCTGAGTGAAGAATGGACAAAGGATTTTCTCCATGTTACAATGATTGCATTGCCCAAGAAAAAGCAACCAAAGAAATTCAGCGATCACAGAACCATTAGCCTGATTTCCCACACTGGAAGGATTATTGCACGCATACAGAACAGGCGGATGAAAAGTAAGATACATGAGAGGTTGGAAGAAGATCAGTTTGGATTCCGGAAAGGAAAAGGCACCAGAAATGCTTTGTATAGATGAGAATTATATCAGAAAGAATTCTTGATGTAAAGGAAGAGTTGTGTTTGTGCTTCATCGACTGCCGAAAAGCTTTCCAAATTCTAAATTGGACGAAACGTCTGAAAATACTTAAAGAAATCGGAGTCAACTGGAGAAATTGACGACTCATTCCAAACCTGTACATAGGACAACGAGTGAAGTTGTGCTTGAATGAGGGAAAAGCCAATAGTGTGGAGTTTGAAAGAGGAGTCAGATAATGATGCAGTTTGCCGCCCCAATTATTCAGTATTTATAGTGAATGTTTAATGAAGGTAGCATGGAGAATTGGATTTCTAGATTGGAGAGCATATCATTAACAAGATCAGGTATGCAGATGATACGGTTTTAATTTTTAAAACAGAAGCAAGACTACAGGAAATGTTTGACAAATTAGTTGACACTGGAAAACTGTATGGAATGGAAATTAATATAGAAAAGTCGAAAGTTATTAGAATATCCCATGGAAACACGCCCTTACAGATCAGAATAGAAGAAAGAAAACTTGAAGAGGTCGATAATTTAAAGATCTGGTGAGTCTTTTGACGAGAGATGCTTACTGCACCAAAGAGATCAGGCCAAGAATCGTCACAGCTAAAGAAGCATTCAACAAGAAAGGATCACTCTTAACTTGCAAGCTGAATATTGGACTTAAGAAGAAGCTGGTCAAGTGCTATATATGGAGCTTTAGACTGTATGGTTCAGAGACTTGGGCATTACGGAAATAGGAGAAGAAATATTTAGAGAGATTCGAAATGTGGTGTTCGAGGAAGATGGAGAAGATAAAATAGACAGAGAGAGCAACATCCGAAGATGTTTTAAAATGAATAGGAGAGACGAGGACACTTCTAGCCACCATAATTCGATGAAAGGCCAATTGGATTGGATACATATTCCGATGAAATTGTCTTGTTCACACCGCCATAGAAGGAAAGATGGAAGGGAAGCTCGAATAGGAAGAAGAACGAAAGGTGACCGATGATTTGAAAGATAGGAGAAAATATTGGGAGTTAAAAGAGGAAGCTGAAGATCGAGAAAAGTGGAAGAAATACTTCTTGATTCAAATATAACATTGAAAAAAAAGTCATAAATTCCAGGACCCGCCAAAAGACGGAATACTTAATAATAATAATAATAATAATAATAATAATAATAATAATAATAATAATAATAATAATAATAATATGTATAAACTTTCAGCATGGGGGGAATTGTAATCTCTTCCACTCCCTTATTTTCTCACAGGTTCTTGCAACATCAAATAATAAATTTATTTTCAAAGACATATAACAAGTTTCAAAAGAAACGAATAAGGTTTACGAGAGTTTTGGTGAAACAGATAGACAGGTGGGCAAGACACAAATGCTAGGTGAGTCAGTTGAAAGACATTTCCTACTTTCGTTTCAATTACGTGTATACTTAGTTTCCACTGTAAGTTCATTTCTATACTTTATTAGTCTAAAAACCTGAACACCCGTGCTTTTGAAATAGAATTATATTTTTAGGATGTCCCGAAAGGCACATTACATTCAATGTCATATAGCTCTAATTAACTTAGACAAAGACAGTAAGATTTTTCTGATGCACTAACTCATTTTTTTTTTTTTTTTTTGTTCTTTAATCCATATCTTTAATGATGGCATTTCGGTAGGAGGTAGAATGATTAAATGCATAAGATTTGCAGACGCTATG
Organism: Thermobia domestica; assembly: GCF_964235325.1. NCBI lineage: Eukaryota > Metazoa > Arthropoda > Insecta > Zygentoma > Lepismatidae > Thermobia > Thermobia domestica. The sequence goes on from NC_137467.1 coordinate 64,754,946, forward strand.
GCGTTTCTTGCAGAATCTGAAAAGAAAATCAATAAAATGTTAGAAAAATGAGAAAAGGTTTTGAGAAATATGGGTGAAAATAAATGTTAGAAAGCCAAAAGCCATGGTGATTGGAACGAAGGGGTCTGTGTCAAATATAAAAGTAGGAGGGGAGAAAATAGAACAAGTGAATAGTTTTCGATACCTGGGTAGTATTCTTAGTAATGACATGAAGTGCGAACGTGAAATAAAAGCGAGGATAGGAATGGCGAAAGAAGCCTTTAGGAGGAAGAAAAGTCTGTTTTGTGGGACCTTGAATAAAGAGCTGAGAAAAAGACTCATAAAATGCTTCGTGTGGAGTGTTGTACTGTATAGGGCGGAAATGTGGACATTACGTAAAGGTGGTGAAAATCGACTGGAAGTCTTCGAAATATGGGTGTGGAGAAGAATGGAAAGAATTAGTTGGGTAGAGCGGAAAACGAATGAGAGAGTGTTAGAAATGGTGGGTGAGGAAAGAACACTTTTAAATATTATTAGGAAGACGAAGATAAACTGGTTGAGACATTGCCTAAGAAGAGATTGTATCATGAGGGACGTTCTAGAGGGTATGGTAGCGGGAAACAGAGGAACGGGGCGAGGGAGACTACAATTAATGGATGATATTAAAACAGAAAGATCATACGCGAAGACGAAAAGGTTAGCGGAGGACCGTGGAGCATGGAAGCTTCTCAGCTGCGGCAAGTGACCTGCCAATAAAGGCAGAATACCTATGATGATGAATCCATATCTTCCTTTGTTATACCTTTGCAGCTTTTAATATAAAACTCAAAACATTTCAGTATACTTTGAAACTTCTATTAGAAAAGAAAAAGAGATTGACTGTTAGGATAATTTCACCTTCATATTACACACTAACACACATATAACTGATACGAAAAATACTGAACAGAACATTGAAATAATGAAATTTTAGAATAAACTGATTTGTTTTTCTTCCACGTCCCAACGATACTATATATACCACTTCACTTAGCATTGGGACATTGAATTTTCGATGTAAAGGTTATTAGATTTTCATTTTAAACACACACAACTGAAAAATATAAAAGCACTTAATTTAGACATTATACTACATTTTTTGGAATGAACTCATTTATTTTGCTCTTTTCTTCCAAGTCCAACAACAACACTAAATATATTACTTCCCTTAGCACTTGACTATCATTTGAACTTTTAATGTAGAAATTTTTGATGCTCATAATAAATAGACAAAACTGAAGAAAATACAACAGAATATTGAACTACTTGTTTTTGGAAAGAAACAATTTGTCTTTCTTCCTAGTTCGAATACTGAATATATTTCACTTGGTTCCAATAACACTGAGTATATCATTTCATTTAAAACTTAGCCATTATTTTAATTCTAAAAAAAATGTTACATGCCATTACCATTATAGTTTAGTACAATTCGAACACAATACTCTTAATCACACTAATATTCATAACTTGAGTGGTCTTGTAATTTGAGGGTGTAATATAGTTGAAGTAGTTTCTTCGAACGTTCGAAGCTGAGCCGGTTCCTTTTGACGTTACGGACAAAGTACCAATTTGAGAAAAGTGTTTCAATTTGCGCTGAAGATGCTGGGATGTTCAGTAACTTCATAGCAATTTCCGACAACTCCTTATGTTGCCGAGTAGGGAAATACCAGAATGTGCGTGGTGCTCTAATTCCCTTCTTCATAAGTTCTTCAAATTTTCTCCGATATTGCTGGTAGCTAGTTATTTCTGAAGGGCCGAGGTTTTCCAACAGAAACTCCTCTACTTGTTCGTGATGCTTTTCTCAGACATTGCAGAAAGTCGTCACAAATGGAGACCACGAAGGCTTACCATTGTTGTTGTATTGCACAATAGTTTCTCCCACAGCTTCTCTAGCATAAAACTTTTTCTCGATTATAGAGGGTTTAAAACATGAAACATGATGAAATGGGTTTTGAACAGTTACGCTTGCAAAAAGTATTATACAATGCTACTTTACAAAGCCAATACAAAATTCCCAGTTTATGGTCAGCGCGTAAAACGTTTCCTTTCAATTTGTAGACCTGTTTCTAATTTTTTACGTACTTTACGTAAATTACGTGTTTTTTACGCGTCACGTAGAAAACCTTTTTTTTTTCGTGTAATTACCCAACCCTGGAAAGAAGTGATTGAAGAAAAATTCTGTGCAATGGGAGATATGGTTGACAATATAGAGAATAGTTGAGCAAAAGTTAAACGTATTCTACTTGAAACACTTCACAATTACATTGTTAAAGTGAATTCAATGTAAGAAACACACTTGGGATAAAAAAAATGACGTACTACAATGCAATGTAATTGGCTGGAGTTCCGTGATTGACGTAATTGCTTGTTTTGTAATTGGTTAAAGAGAGGAACTATTTTTTCACATTGTTTCATATAATTAACTTCACACATTTGTTAGACGAGACAAAAAAATATTAATATACTACTACAAATTACTGACAAAATATATGCTATATTCTGTGATTTTTACCTTCTGTTATCGAGAAAAACAATCGTCACAGTGTTGCTAACATGCAAACCGATATGTATCTATAACAACAAATGTTAAACACTTGAGAGCGAGTAGATAGTAAATGTAGTAGAGAATAAACATTTATATAACATGTTTCGGTACAAATTTAATATATTTTGAATTGCTCTTAACAACCATAATAAAGAAAAACTGTTTCTAAAAAAGTGTAATGGCTCTCTTTAAAAAACACAGAGATTGCAACAGTCATTTTAAGTCCCGCCCCCAACAGTCACCTTACAATTTGAAAACATGGCGGCTACATGTAGTGCTTCTGTTCAGTGTCAAGTTATGAAACATCTAAAAGGAAAAGCATGAAAGAGCGGGGGGAAACTTTTTTTTCTAAACGTGTTGAATAAATTTCTAGAAAACAATCCTACTGTGCTAGTGAATGACATACTGAAATTAACGGCAGAATATACTGGTGTTTCTGAGTCGATTGTTTTGAACGTACGTAAAGAGTTCAAAGAAACGGGGTTGTTGAAAACACCGGGTAAAAAGAGGAACAGACTGAAAACAGAATTAGTGAGGGCAGATGACTTTGTGAAATGTGCTATTCGGAGCAAAGTACATGTCTTCTTTCTAAGAAATGAACCACCTACACTAAACAAAATTTTGAGTTCTGTTAGTAGTGACCCTATGTTGCCTAGTTTCAAACGAACTACGTTCTACAGATTGTTGTTGGATATTGGTTTTCAGTTTCTCAAGAGAAATAAAGTGAACGTTATTTTAGATAGGGAAGACATTCCATTATGGCGGCGACGATATTTGAGGAATATTCATAAACACAGAGCGGAAAATAGAACCATATATTACTTAGACGAAACCTGGGTGAACGAAGGTCACACTACATCGAATGTATGGGTAGACACAACTGTATGTTCTAGAAAACGGGAGTTTTTGTCTGGAAAATCAACCGGCCTAAAAAAATCCTACAGGCAAAGGAAAAAAGACTAATAGTTGTTCATATAGGCAGTTATAGTACATTTGTAGATGGCGGTGCTCATATCTTTGATTCTATGGGCGGTGGTGATTACCATGATGACATGAATGGTGACGGTTTTCGTGAATGGCTTGAACAATATTGCCTAAACTTGATCCCGGGTGTGTTATTGTAATGGACAATGCTTCATACCATAGCGCAAGGCTCGAACGATGTCCAAACTCCTCATGGCGAAAATAAGAAATAATTGGGTGGTTAATAGCAAAGAAGTGTTTTTCTCAGAGTCTGATGTTGAAGTGGAACTACTGAATAAAGCGCAAAACATTGCTCTCAACAACGAAAACCTATATGTAGTAGACAGTATCGCAAAAGAGACTGGGAGAATGATTGAGAGACTGCCCCCGTACCACAGCAATTTGAACCCGATAGAAACTGTGTGGGCGTTTGTTAAAAGTTTTGTAGCCAGAAACAATACCATGTTTAAGTTGCGTGACGTTCGGCTGCTGCTTGAAACTGCCTTGACTCAAGTAATACCAGATATATGGAAAAACAATATTCGTCATGTGCTGAAGGAAGAAGAGAAAATATGGAATCTGAACGGACTTTCTGACACCTTGGTGGATCGCCTTGTAATTAACATAAACAACGAATCTGATGAATCTTCTGATGAAGACCTGCAAGTAACTGCGTTGAGCGATTCGGAAGAAACCTCAGATTAACGTGAGTAATTCATAATTATGTTATCGTTTATTTCTTTAAGTTGATAACTACATTTACTTAGCGCTATTACTTAATTCCATTCAGTAGCGTAGCCAGGAGGTGGTCCTCCCGAAATTTGGAAAACTTATTAAAATTAAGCCTAAAATCGCGTTTTTCGCCCAAAAATTTTCCGCGGGAGGAACCTCGGACACGGCTCCCCCGAAATGACCTTCTAGCTATGCTTGCTCTATAACGCACGGAAAAAGAACAGCTGACCGAAGCAGAAATCTCGCCGCGAAGCACGTTCTTGACGCTAAGGATACAAACTGTTTTGTTTATCTCAGGTTTGGTTCTTACGTTGAATACACTTTAGAATGGAAGGAGCACCAAGAAAACCATGGATAACTAAAGCAATGCTTAAGAAGATGAAGGAACGAAGTAGGGCGAAAAACACGGACATCAAGGAATACAGAAGGCTGAATAATAAATTCAGAAGAGAGACAGACAAAACCAAAGAATAGTACACAGACAAAATATGTCAAGAAATAGCTCAATGGAACTTCAACGGCGCGGCAGATATGATCTGATGTGCCAGAAAGCACAAGTATTAGGAAGGAAAGCTTATAAAAGTGTACGATCTTTCGGCATCATAAATCAACAAGCTAATGTAACCACTGACCATCAAAGAATCCTTAGAGTTTGGGAGGAATATATAAAAGATCTGCATGATCAGAACAGCCCCAAAGGTATTGCGATCGAAGTAGAGGAAGAGGTGAATGATGATGAAAAAGGAGCCAGTATATTGAAAAGTGAAGTAGTACAAGCAATCAAAGACATGCGAAGAAGAAAGGCCACTGGAGATGACATACCAGTAGATTTGCTCAAGGGATTAGGAGACAACGCAATGAAAGTACCGACTTCGCTTATTAACAAGATCTACCTGAGTGCACAATGGCCAAAGGATTTTCTCCATGTTACAATGATTGCATTGCCCAAGAAAAAGCAACCAAAGAAGTGCAGCGATCACACAACCATTAGCCTGATTTCCTACACTGGAAAGATCATTGCACGCATACAGAACAGGCGGATGGAAAGTAAGATACATGAGAGGTTGGAAGAAGATCAGTTTGGATACCGGAAAGGAAAAGGCACCAGGGATGCTATTGTATTGATGAGAATTATATCAGAAAGAATTGTTGATGTAAAGGAAGAGTTGTGTTTGTGCTTCATCGACTGGCGAAAAGCTTTCCACCTTCTAAACTGGAAGAAACTTCTGAAAATACTTAAAGAAATCGGAGTCAACTGGAGAAATTGACGACTCATTCCAAACATGTACATAGGACAAGAGTGAAGTTGTGCTTGAATGAGGGAAAAGCCAATAGTGTGGAGTTTGAAAGAGGAGTCAGATAATGATGCAGTTTGCCGCCCCAATTATTCAGTATTTACAGTGAATGTTTAATGAAGGTAGCATGGAGAATTGGATTTCTAGATTGGAGAGCATATCATTAACAAGATCAGGTATGCAGATGATACGGTTTTAATTTTTAAAAGAGAAGTAAGAATACAGGAAATGGTTGACAAAATAGTTGACACTGGAAAACTGTATGGAATGGAAGTTAATATAGAAAAGTCGAAAGTCATTAGAATATCCCATGGAAACACGCCCTTACAGATCAGAATAGAAGAAAGAAAACTTGAAGAGGTCGATAATTTAAAGATCTGGTGAGTCTTTTGACGAGAGATGCTTACTGCACCAAAGAGATCAGGCCAAGAATCGTCACAGCTAAAGAAGCATTCAACAAGAAAGGATCACTCTTAACTTGCAAGCTGAATATTGGACTTAAGAAGAAGCTGGTCAAGTGCTATATATGGAGCTTTAGACTGTATGGTTCAGAGACTTGGGCATTACGGAAATAGGAGAAGAAATATTTAGAGAGATTCGAAATGTGGTGTTCGAGGAAGATGGAGAAGATAAAATAGACAGAGAGAGCAACATCCGAAGATGTTTTAAAATGAATAGGAGAGACGAGGACACTTCTAGCCACCATAATTCGATGAAAGGCCAATTGGATTGGATACATCTTCCGATGAAATTGTCTTGTTCACACCGCCATAGAAGGAAAGATGGAAGGGAAGCTCGAATAGGAAGAAGAACGAAAGGTGACCGATGATTCGAAAGATAGGAGAAAATATTGGAAGTTAAAAGAGGAAGCTGAAGATCGAGAAAAGTGGAAGAAATATTTCTAGATCCAAATATAACATTGAAAAAAATCATAAATTCCAGGACCCGCCAAAAGACGGAATACTTAATAATAATAATAATATGTAAAAGCTTTCAGCACGGGGAGAATTGTAATCTCTTCCACTCCCTTATTTTCTCACAAGTTCTTGCAACATCAAATAATAAATTTATTTTCAAAGACATATAACAAGTTTCAAAAGAAACGAATAAGGTTTACGAGAGTTTTGGTGAAACAGATAGACAGGTGGGGAAGACACAAATGCTAGGTGAGTCAGTTGAAAGACATTTCCTACTTTCGTTTCAATTACGTGTATACTTAGTTTCCACTGTAAGTTCATTTCTATACTTTATTAGTCTAAAAACCTGAACACCCGTGCTTTTGAAATAGAATTATATTTTTAGGATGTCCCGAAAGGCACATTATATTCAATGTCATATAGTTCGAATTATAATTAACTTAGACAAAGACAGAAAGATTTGTCTGATGCACTAACCCAATTTTTTTTTTTTTTTTTTTTGTTCTTTAATCCATACCTTTAATGATGGCATTTCGGTAGGAGGTAGAATGATTAAATGCATAAGATTTGCAGACGCTATGGCGCTTCTTGCAGAATCTGAAAAGAAAATCAATAAAATGTTAGAAAAATGAGAAAAGGTTTTGAGAAATATGGGTGAAAATAAATGTTAGAAAGCCAAAAGCCATGGTGATTGGAACGAAGGGGTCTGTGTCAAATATAAAAGTAGGAGGGGAGAAAATAGAACAAGTGAATAGTTTTCGATACCTGGGTAGTATTCTTAGTAATGACATGAAGTGCGAACGTGAAATAAAAGCGAGGATAGGAATGGCGAAAGAAGCCTTTAGGAGGAAGAAAAGTCTGTTTTGTGGGACCTTGAATAAAGAGCTGAGAAAAAGACTCATAAAATGCTTCGTGTACTGTATAGGGCGGAAATGTGGATATTACGTAAAGGTGATGAAAATCGACTGGAAGCCTTCGAAATGTGGGTGTGGAGAAGAATGGAAAGAATTAGTTGGGTAGAATGAGAGCGGAAAACGAATGAGAGAGTGTTAGAAATGGTGGGTGAGGAAAGAACACTTTTAAATATTATTAGGAAGACGAAGATAAACTGGTTGAGACATTGCCTAAGAAGAGATTGTATCATGAGGGACGTTCTAGAGGGTATGGTAGCGGGAATGAGAGGGAGGGGGCGAGGGAGACTACAATTAATGGATGATATTAAAACAGAAAGATCATACGCGAAGACGAAAAGGTTAGCGGAGGACCGTGGAGCATGGAAGCTTCTCAGCTGCGGCAAGTGACCTGCCAATAAAGGCAGAATACCTATGATGATGAATCCATATCTTCCCATTGCCTCAAAAATGGAGTGGTATCCTTTTCATTTTTCCTTTTACTTACTATGTTATTTAAAAGTAATTATTATATGAATAAATGTCTTTGGTGTCTAGTAACACTAGTCCTGCTATTTCAGCTTGTAATATGTTTATTAAGTGCTTAGGGAAAGGAGTGAACTTGGCGAGAACTCAACATAATGTCAAGAAATAAAAGTTATGTTGTTTTCTACCTTTAAGCATTTTAACTTTGATCAATATAATTTATTTATTATATTATGTCCTTTTATACTCAAAGGAAATATATAACTGGTATGTATTGTAAAACTTTAAATTGTTAACTGTCATAAAACTCAGAGGCCCCAACAATAGGGTTGTGGAATCTGTGGGCATGGTGGGAGTATAATCTGCTAATGTTGTTTGTTTGCAAAACTTTACCTGATACTTGCAGTCAGAATGTAAATACAAAACAATATTTACAATATTTGCTTTCCGTATCTGCATTACCCACGTTGAAAATGCTTTTAGACGCACACAAATAAATGAAATGTTGGACAATATTCCGTATCAGTCAACGCAAACACTTCAAAAGCAAGTTATCCATGTCGTTTACATCAAACTAAAACGAATACTGCTATGGAATGATCCCACTATGTTACTTAATGTTTAATTTCATTACAAACCTTCATTGTTTCAACTTCTAGTTAATTTCGTTCGACATCTTGCAAACAGTATTCATTCTGAGGTGTCATTCACTTCTTTGATAACTACATATGATATTGCAATGAACTTATAAGCATATATAGTAGTAATGGCAGCACCTGATCAAACTTTGGACTTTGACCCCGACATTTCTGACGTCATAGGTCAAAAGTCAATGACCTTGGCCCGGGGTCAATGACCTATTAGTACTTAGGACCAACCTCTCCAAATTTTGGCAGGGGTGTCTTGGCTAACTCCCTAAATCTTAGCAGGGGTACCTAGGAACACCCCCTTAAATTTCGGAAATTGCCAAATTAAAAAATTGGGTATGGTAGCCTAGGAACAGGGTATGTACCTTTGTTAGTATTGTGGGTCCACCTTGTTTCCTTTCGTGGGTAAAAAATTGCCAAGAAGTAAAATTTCGGGATTTTGACCTAATTTATCCCCTTTGATAAGGTGTTATTACCCTATATAGTTATATGGTCGTATACAGCGGTCCATTCCCTTTCATAAGATTTGGGTATATTGATGCACCCCTTTACATTTTTGGGAGTGCTACCTTGGCTCACCCCTTCAGGTTTGGAAATTGCCCGATTTAAACATTTGGTATAATAGTATAGGACCCTAATATAGATCACTATAATTTGGGAGGTTCACCTTGTTCCCTTTTAGAGGTACAAAATTGCCAAAATCTAAACGTAAGCAATACGTTGTAACACGTGTCTGGTTTTTGGCCCATTTTATCCCATTTGTTGAGGTCCTATTACCTTATGTGGTTATATAGTCATGTATAAGTGTCCATTCCCTATCATAAAACATAGATATATTGATGCACCCCTTTAATTTTTTGGAGGGGTACATTGGCCCACCCCTTAAATTTTTAAAATTGCCTAATTTAAACATTTGGTATTATAGTATATGACCCTAATATAGATTATTATAAATTTGAGTGGTCCACCTCGTTCCCTCTTAGGTGTACAAAATGCCAAATTTTAGTACAAGCACGTGTTTGGTTTTAGTCCCAGTTTATTCCCTTTGATGAGCTTCTATTACCTTATATGGTTATATGGGCGAATAAAAGGGTTCACTTCCTATCATAAGAGATGGGGGTATTGATGCACCCCTTTAAATTTTTCGAAGGAGTATCTTGGTCCACCCTTAAATTTTGGAAATTCTCCGATTTAAGCATTTTGTGTCATACTGCAGAACCTCAATATGTATCATGATAAATTCGCATGGTCCACCTCGTTCCCTTTCATGGGTAAAAGAATGTCCAAATGGTTATATTGATGCACCCCTTTAAATTTTTGGGAGGGGTACCTTGGCCCACCCCTTTAGTTTTGGAAAATGTCCAATTTAAACATTTGGTATCATAATACTGGACCCTAATATAGATCACTATAAATTTGAATTGTCCATCTCGTTCCATTTTAGGGGTGCAAATATTGTCAAATTTTAGTACAACCACATGTTTGGTTTTTGACACGATTTATCCCCTTTGATGAGGTCCTATTACCTTATATGGTTATATGGTCATGTATAGGGGTCCATTCCCTATCATAAAACATAAGTACATTGATGCACCCCTTTAAATTTTTGATAGGGGTACCATGACCAACCCCTTAAATTTTCGAAATTTTCCAATTTAAGCATTCGGTATCATAGTACATGACCTCAACATGTATCGTGATAAATTTGGGTGGGGCTGGTGCACCTTGTTCGCTTTCATGGGTAAAAAATTGCCAACATATAAACATAAGCAATATGTTGTATCACGTGTTTGGTTATTGGCCCAATTTATCCCCTTTGATGTCTTATTACCTTATATGGTATGGGGTCATGTATAGGTGTTCATTTCCTATCATAAGACATGGGTACATTGATGCACCCCTTTAAAAATATGGGAGGGGTATCTTAACTCATCCACTCAGTTTCAGAATTGTTTAATATAAGCATTTGGTATCATAGTACAGGACTTGAATATGTACCACTATAAATTTGGATGGTCCACCTCGTTCCTTTTCATGGGTAAAGAACTACGAAAAATCAAATTTCGCAGGTTATTTACCTCCTTTGATAAGGATTTAGCACGTTATATGGGTATGTACAAAGGTTTGTTACCTTTATACGTTTATGTTCCCCTTTAAATTTGGGAATCATCAAATAACAAAATTCGGTAAACGTATACGTCGTACGCAAAATTCGTTAATTCGGTATGTTTGTGTCCCTCTTATTGCCAAATATTCAAATTTTAAAGGTTATTGACCTAATTTATCTTTTTTGATAAGTCTTTATTATTGAATGAGTACAGGATTTATTACTTTGTTCATAAGATACAGGTGTATTTGTGTACCAATCTTAAATTTTGGGAGTGGTACATTTCTTATTGTTAAATTAATAATTGTTCTTAGAATTGGGTGGTATCTCATTCTTTGGGTAAATCATTGTCAAATATGAGTATGGTCACGTGATCTGTTATTGACCTATTATGAGATTAGAAGTCCAGGACATTGGTATATTTAAAGTTTCTAGGATAATTTGAGAATTGTCAACATGAAATTACGTCATTAGTTTTGATTATTCCCGCCTATGGGCCAAATATAAACGTAAACAACACGATGTACCGTGTGATTGAATAGTGTACAGGGATTCATTTCCTTAACAAAATTCGTGGAAGTTATCAAATAACACGTTTCTAGACAACAGTTGGCTTGTTAAGATAAACAATTTATGTAATTGAGACCTAACTACAACATGTCATTATATGATTAATTCTAAGATGTAGGTATATCGAGAGACGTACGTAGGACCATTTATTAAATTTGGAAATTTTGATTAACAAAATTTTAGTATGAGGCGCGTAATTTGAAACAATACTTGAACTTTAGTTAAGCTCATAGTCTAAGATCATTGGTGGTGGTTGAATTAAGCTTGAGTTTTCAGAAATGTGATAGGTACCTTATTGAATCTTATGTCTTATAGACGAAAGGCAATACATGCTACAACACTGAAATTTAATATCAAGCTGATGTAATCTGACACTTGCAGAGTTATTGCTGATGCAATTTGATTGGCTTCTCACTGTCTTTCATGCAATCTGATTGGTTGATCACTATCTTTTGTTCAATCTGATTGGTTGATCACTATCTTTCGTTCAATCTGATTGGCTGATGATTTTTAAATCTTTGCTGCATTCAGTTTTAAGTTTTCTTTGACATTTAACAATCTTGGTTTGAACACTTTTGTTCAGCATTTTGTACTCACTGATAAATACGATCAAAACCGTTTATTTGTTAATAGAATAGTTAAAAGCCGGATAATATTTGACGGTTAACCTTGAAACGTTAAATTATTTTAGTTTATATTTTTGGATTGACAATTTTTTCGTTTCAAATATTTTTGAAAATTTTTGTTTCAAATTTTTGCTTGAATTTTTTTTCAAAATTTTGTTTGTAATTTCTTGACATTTTTTTCAAAATTTGGTTTGAGAATGTTTTGTTTCATAATTTTTGTTTGAAAATTTTGTTTGAATTTTTTTTGACTTTTGTTTGTAATTTTTTTCATTTTTTTTGATTTTTTAAATTGTTCGTTTTAGAACTGAAAATTTTTTGTTTGAAATTTTAGTTTGGATAATTTTGGTTTGAAAATTTTTTGTTTGAAAGTTTTTGCTTGAAATTTTTTTTGGAAAATTTTGGTTTCGAATTTTTGAATTTTTGCACTCATCGATAAAAAACGGGAACTGTTTGGAACAATAACATCAGACAACACTGTTTATCATGGGGTTGTACTTGAAACGAAAAAAATACAAATCATTGAAATGAGTCATTTTATTACACTGTACTGATTAATCACTTACATCCATACCAGATAATGGATCTGGATATTGTCGATGCAATGTATTTTGATTCTTGCACAAGTTTGTTTTTAGCGTATAATTTTAATTCCAACTGAACTCTTTTAAGGTCTATTGCAAAATCAATTGGTGGAAACTCAATGTCCATTTGATCACAAATAAACTGTTTATCAATATAGGTATGCACCCGCGAACGATGTTGACAACCATCACAACATCTAGATACATTTTGTACAATATGCATAACACATTTCTGAAAATTGAACTTTTTCATTAATATACATGTTTTGTTGCACACTTTCACTGCATGTTTAGCACAGTGCAACATATTGATGATTTTTTTCCATTCTGTTTGCGTTAGATACACTAAATTGCGGGCTTCATGCAATGTACTCTTTTTACGTAACAGCACCATCTTCTTCTCGAGAACTGTACGCAGTACAACGTCATGATTTGTGCCTAATTATTTGACTATGGTCACATTTAGCTCATCATGAAAATAAGCATTCATTTGGTCGATTTATGAATATAATATTTGCCATTCTTCAAAGTTCAGTTGTACAGCAAATTTTTTGCTGTGCCCAATCGAATCACAGTTTCAAACGTTGCAGCACAGATACCAACCATGACATGTTTTGTTTGCAATATATTTATCGGATAATATCTTTCGAAGATGAATTCTTTATCGTTAGAAATACACATCTTTCTTTATGTATTTTAATGTACATGTAAATAAGATACATGTATTTTAATCTTCTGACTACTTAACCCCGACTAATTTAAGATTGCAAGAAAGTAATTATTAAGAAGAAATATAAACATATAGAAACATATTTTGAATGGGAAAAAAAGCAAACCGTACCAGCCGTGATATGAATCTGGGTTGCCCACTCAACAAGCAGACACCTTACCGAATTATCTGCGGCAGAACTTGCAATTTGTGGTTTTGAAGCTTTATTTATACTGTGTGTGTTACGTAACGACGCTACGGGATGTCATTACTAGTGCGACCATCTCATTCAAGACCCTTTTTGTAAATTGTTTGAGGAAAAAAGAGTGATTTCGTAAATCAATAAAACGGATCTTGTATATAGAGGGTGTAACTAAAAGGTACGACAAAACATCATGGGTGGATTCCTTATTGGTAGACAAGCAAAAACGTACCGATGACCATATGTCGGGAAATGCATCGTTGCAGAATTACGGCCTTTGAGCAGACTACTCGTGTGAAATAGTCACATTCTGGTCGCTCCTTAATGTGCCTCGGTTTAAACCTCAATATATCAAACTCTGATTAAGATAGGAAGGTAATTTTAGTAGCAACGTGTTCTGCAAAAATTAAGCTTTCCGCTGATATGCATTTTATGAGTGTATCCCCAAAGAATGCCATCTCCAAAATGCTGATGCAAAAATGAAACAGAAAACAAGTAATTACCCTCCCATGTCCACAGTGGTACTCCCACATATACATAAAATATACAGGGTGAGTCAAAAGTCCTTGGACACCTGCATAAGTGAAAATCGACGGGAAAAGTAAAAAGTAATGATGGGAACAGAGGTTTGATGAGGGGCCGCAAATTTTGAAGTGTATGTCATCTTGAAATCCGCCATTTTGGATTCACGTCATTTTTTAAATGGAAAGGGGGTGTATGACCCATCAAATAACACTAGCTTGAGCTCAGGAATTTAGTGGTGTAATTTGTTTTTCCTATTTAGTACAGTTTAGAAGTTATTAATGTGAATTTGGTGATTACTTGAGCCACCGTGCTGGGCGATACCGGTTCTCTTTCTGAGTGCAGTCGGTTGTAGTCAGCTGATATTGTTCGGTAGCTGCGTTCCACTGATATAAGGATGGTTTCGATCTTCTGTTCACGTGTCAGACCTATTTTAGATCACCTGGAACAGAGAGAACTGGGTCAGTATCAAGGTAATTTCACACTTTTGAACATTAATAACTTCTAAACTGTACAAGATAGAAAAAACAAATTACACCCTAAATTTCTTAGCTCAAGCTAGTGTTATTTGATGTGACATACACTTTCCCATTTAAAAAAAGACTTGAATCCTAAATGGCGGATTTCGAGATGGCGGCCATGAATGACATACACTCCAAAAGTTGCAGCCCCTCATCAAACCTCTTTTCCCATCATCACTTTTTACTTTTCCCGTCGATTTTAAAACTTAAGGAGGTGTCCAAGACTTTTGACTCACCCTATATATATAGGCGGAACGCATCGTCCTTTAGAAATACATAGATATCAAAAATATCTTCCTAGGTTAATTAGGGTCTGAGTTATTGAGGTTTAAATTGAGTCACATTAAGGAGCAACCAGAATATGACTATTTCCACCATTAGGCGGCTCAATGGCCGTAACTCTGTAATGATACATTTCCCGACATATGGTCATATGAACGATTTTGCTTGTCTACCCATAAGGAATCCACCTCTGAAATTTTACCGTACCTTTTTGTTACACCCTGTATATATGTGTGTTGGTGCAACAATAAGTTCCCAAGAATATAGATTAATTCATTTTTGATTTTAATCTACACAACATATGCTTTTTATGAAAACAAGGAGCCTGCGAGTTAAAGATGGTTAAAGACCGTAAATAAAATTGAAGGTTTGAATTGCAGAACATCCGAAGTCCACCGGAGTACTTTTTTGTTTTTAGAAGAAAGACAAGAAGATTATACTTGGAATGCTATTCTGTTTAGCTGAAATTATTTTGATTTTTTTTTAAAAGTTTTGACTTGGACTTACGTATTATGCAAGTGAATATCCCTGAAACGTAGATGCTAACATAAAAAACAGAAAACGAAAAATACGGAGAAAAAGAGTGGACTTGGGATGTTTTGTAATTCAGGTTTTCAATTCAAACTTCAAATGGAACTAGAGTAACTCGCAGTCAATGGCTGACTTAACACTTTGATAATAGCTGGTGTAATGGCTGGTTTGAGAACACAATTGATATGGCCTCTGTAGCTAAGTAGACTCCCACCCTTCCCCCTCAACATTGGATACGGAAATGAAAAACTTATTTAGAATTTGATTGTTGATTCCAGTATATTTCAAGCATCACTTCTCGGAATCTGGGCCTGTGATATGTCGATATATCGCTATCATCGATATCTATATTACCATATATCAACATTCGATATCGCAAACATATAGACATGAATATAATCATTCTAAATTTTTGATATCGATATTCGGGGAGTGGGGATGCGAGGTATAAAGGTCCCCCAAGACTTGCGATGGATGAAGAAATTAAACTTACTTTTTGCAAGATTGTTTTCTAATTATAATATCTTTATTACCAAACATTGCAATGTAAATACATCCACTTGCAAATTTGCAACATTATATGATGTAATTTCTTAGGAGCTAGCACTTTTTTGTTCCCTGAAGAAAGAAACAAAAAATCACGTGGAAAAGCAAGTACTTCGAACTTTGAACTAGAATTTACCGTAAGAAAGTTTTTTGTTTCTCTTCCTTTGAGATTTCCATCCTTTTGGCCTTTGGGACCGCTAATTGACAAAAGGTGCACACATGATCGCTATATGCATTTATGCTCTGAGGCAGAGTCAGAGATTTAGAAAAGGAAACCACTTTTTAATAATAATAATAATAATAATAATAATAATAATAATAATAATTATTATTATTATTATTATTATTATTATTATTATTATTATTATTATTATTATTATTATAACAATGGGATTTACAACTAGGGTCTTGTCTCTTTATCTTGCATGGGAAGGCCGCAAGTCTGCTACGCCACTGGTGTCCCCTATTCTGTGTTTGTCTCTTTTTCGTTTCGTGTAGATATTTGTTTTTGTGCTGTTAGGCTTTTATATGAAACTTTTATATTATGTAACTTTTTCTTTTTGTGAGTTTCTTTTTTGGGTGGGGCGGGGCGAAAGAGAGAAATGCTTTCTTCTGATATCTGTTTCTTACCATTCATCTTGTTTGAACTGCTTAAGTAAGTCATTT